>NC_133217.1:898519-961019 GCF_040436345.1 Pagrus major
TCGTTTCCTTTGTACTAAAATATACTGATGCTTTCCGAACATCAGACCTGCGCCTACCTGCACTTCTGCTTTTCTTCTTCCTCCTGCACTTCATGCTGGTCAGCAACACGCAGACGGCAGCCATGAGGAGGATCATCAACCCCAGACTGACGACAGCGACGACGAGCAGAGCTGAGAGAGACGCAGACAGAACATCTGGTGAGCAAACATCCAAACATCTGTACACTGAGACAGGAAGTGAGGCGTCTGAGACCAACCGTTCTCTGGTCGCTTCTTCTTTGTTTCAACCACGTCTGACAAAAAGAAATGGAGGTAGAAAAGATCAAAAACTGAATAATGTGATCATCACTGAGCCTTTAATGTGAACGGATCCCACCTGTTGTCACCACAGCAGGTGTGCTTGTTGTCCTGCTGGTCTGATGGATGCTGGTTGGCTCCGGCTGCACTGATGAACCAAAACAAAGATCTTTTTAGATTTGTGGCGTCTCTGAGAACATGTTGTTCTGTGTAAATAAACCGGACCCACCTGTCAGGACGGTGACCTCGCTCGTCTTCCCGCTGCACTGATACTGTCCAGCGTCCTCTGGCTGCAGGTCGTGGATCTGCAGCGCGTCGCTCTCGTAGCTGAGCCGACTCCTCTCCGGTTTCATCGTACCGTTTCTGAACCAGGTGAAGATGAGCTCTCGCCTCCCTCCGTCCCTCCTGTAGAACCACCTCTGTCGGGCTTTAGAGGAGCTGCTGCAGGGGAGCAGCAGCGTCCGGCCTGCAGGCACCAGGAAGTCATCGCCTGAGGGCCAGAAACAAAGAGGGTCACCGGGATGACCTGGGAGAGACCCGATAATCAACTGTCTTCAGCTTCAGCTTTAAAGACACCCTTCTGCATATGTCCCACAATGCACCGCTCTCAGTCTACCTGTGAGCACCTGCAGCTTGGCCACCAGCTGCTGGTTGCAGCGATACTCTCCCCCGTCGGAGTCGTCGAGCTGCAGCAGGCGCAGGCTGCCGTCGGGCTGCAGGAGGTACCGTCGGGGGTCCTCGTTGGTCTCGTAGCTCCCCTGTCGGGTCACCAGGACCTTCCGGTCCCGATGAGTCCAGACCACATCAGAGCTGTCGGAGCCGCCACACGGCAGGCGGACGTGGTGATCCTCCGGGACTGAAACCAGGATCACTGCTGGAGGAGAGAACAGATCTGAACTCTGACGGCCTCCACGGATCTGATCATTCACTTCATCTTTTTAACTGTTTGTGTTTTTATTCAGTCTCATTCTGTCGTTGAACTTTCAACAGCCTGACGTGTCTCCTCACTGTCGTTTACGTCATGAAATGTTTTACAGTAATCTACTGTATACTGTAATCTAGTAATCAGTATACTGTAGATTACTACTGTAGACTGTAGATTACTACAGATACTTTGAGAGGAAATGTGACAGCACAATTATTTTAAATATTTCTATTTGACGACACTTTGCCTCATAAAAACAAAGTCACGTGTTTAATTAAAATATTGAACTGTTGGTGCCTGAAAGTCAGTTTAAAGCCTTTAAAAACAAAATATTTAAACCATCACATCAGTTTTAGGGTGATTTTGACATAATAACCTGAATTCAGTGGAACATAACTAAGTATTTTTACTCAAGAAATGTACTGTTGTCATGTTTTTATGTCGTCAAATAGAAATAATGAAATAAATGTGTTTACGTTTCCTGACAAGACGTCGTCTTCTTCTTCTCCTGCACTCAGTGTTTCAGCTGCAGCTCTGTGTCACTCACCTCCTGCTGATGTTCAGTTTTTAGCCGTGTTTCCTGTTTTATCTGCTGTTCCTGTTTAATCTCATGGAAACATGTTCGCTGTGGTTCAGCTGCCTTAAATAACACCAGCAGACAGCGTTACACTGACTGTGAGTGGGAGCAGCAGCCAAAACATCTACACTTTCATGTGAATAATTAAACTTTAACGTTGTTTTCTTTTTCACTTTTAGTCACAGAAAATATTTTTGGTAAAAATGTTGTTAATTGTTATGTTTTATTTTTAGTTGAAGACAGTTTAAGGTCCTTTATGGAGCTACGAAGGATTCAAGAACTGATCTTTTGTTGTTATTTGAGCAGTTTTCTCAGCGCTTTAGCTTTTATCGTTTGTAAATCAGCTTGTTTGCAGCTGTTATGAAAAGTAAAATGCAACACTAATCTTCAGTCTCTTCAGTCAAATGATTCTCCTTTATTTAATTTCAGAAAACGTCTTCAAACTTCAAAAAAACATTTTTATTTTGAGGTATTTAAATTTAAACTGCAGAAAAAGAAAACAGCTAAAACACATTTAATTAGCATGTTAACTGTGAGTGACAGAACATCCATGTGAGATTAATAAGTAACTCAGACACAGAAAACAACTCAATAATAAAATAAATGGCCGTTATGAAAGATTCAGAACCTGGGACCCACCTGTACCTGTGGAGTTTTCTCTGCAGACGATCAGAACTGTGAGCCGGAACCAAACGTGACAAAAGATCATAAAAGTGAACATGTTCAGATTAAAGACGTCAAACTGCTGCTGATCAGACTGAAGCTTCAGTGTCACTCATCCCGACTGTTCGTCTTCCTCTTCCTCCTCCTCCGGCTGAGGAACTGAGCGTCATCGTCCTGGAAATGAAACTTTTATATTCACAGCTCAGAGTGTCGAGATAAAGTCCCAGAAACACGTCCCGGGCTGTTTGAAGCGGGTTTGGTTCTCTTTTGAAACGGACTTCAGCATTTGCAGTTTTGAATAAGGATGCAACGTGCTATTTCACTGTGAATCTGTGATTTCTATATAAAATTCTTTTCTTGAACATTTAATTCTGACCTGATTATCCTGCGTACTAAAATATAATCCTAGTTCATTTTCAGTTTTCTCTTTTTAATTTTCCATAAAATTCAAAAATATATTTCACAAAATGATTTAATACAAAGTTTAGAAGAACACAAGTTCAAAACATTAAACTGTCTGGAATAATTAACAAAAAGTCAGATTACCTGTAAATGTGAAAATAATGAAATATAGCAAAACACTGATGTAGTTACATGTGATTTTATTAAGTAAAGCTGAAACAATTTATCAAACTGCACAAATAACACACATTGAATCGAGTTATTGGTAGAAGGTGACGACTCGTTCTGTATCTGGTCCTGAGGATTTTCTGTAAAGCAAAATAAATAAAGTTACAATGAACTTTTCAGTTATTTTAAAATCAAACAAAATGTCAAACATTCCCTAAATGTCTCTTTTTGTCAAACCAGACGTTTTCTTTTACATATTTTTCTAAAAAAACAACAACAAAAAAAAGTATCTCTTGCAGAAGAAGCTAATTATTCACCTAATAGGAGTAAATTTTTCAGGAGTCATTGATCTCTGTCATTACAGATGTACAAATACGCAGCTGAATTAACCAACCAAGAAACAAGCTCGATAAACCGACTCTACACTGGTGGAGACCAAAAACGGAGCTAAAAGCAGAGTGAATATCGTTTGCTAGCATGTTAGCAACAACAACAATAAAAATCAAGCTAATAGTTTTTTTCCAGCACATAAATTACCTGTTGTTTAGAGCTAAAAATCGATTAGTTTAATAAACTTAAATAAAAAGGAAGTAAAATGAAAAGATCGGCGCCTATTCTGATCTTCAGTTAATCGTCAAAACCATTTTCAGGAAAATATGCAAATCATTTAACGCTGTATTTCTCCCTCTTTAGACTATTTGATGATTTACTACATCTTTGGGTTTTGGTCTATTGGTCGGACATTTGAGGGATTTAAAGATCTCAAATTTTGCTCATTGATTAATTGCGAAAATAAATCAGCTGTTTAGTCAATATTGAACATAACATTTAGTTGCAGCTGTAGTTTACTGTGCACATTACATGGATAAATACCTTCTCTCCTGATGACATCATTTGTTGATCTGAGAATAAACGGTGACATTGTGCCGAGGTGTCGCTGTAAAAAGAGATAAATATGAATATATGCAGTATAAATAACTAAATATACATCACGTCAGTTGGCAGCAGCTAACGACTGAGCTCGCTGTTTACCCATCGTGTTTCGCAGCGCTGGAAGGTTCTGGATGACGGAGTACGTGAGCTGCTGGTCTGATCCGTCTGGAAATTAAAACATTAATTCAACACACATTTCTAGAAATGAACTTTTTCAAATCCAACTAATTTCTGCCATCTGATACCAACGTGTTCATGTTTCAGGAGTGTTTTTAAATATTTTGGCCACAGTAACTTTTCTTTAAGTTCAGGAACATTTTTTTCTTATTTCTCACCTTGTGCTGATTCAAACGCAGAAACAGCTGATGGCTCAGCATAGACGACCTCTTCACCTCTTCCTCCTCAACAGAAGCATGAATGTGACAAGATTATTAATTCGGTGCACAGTGATCGTTTGTCGACCGTCTTTAAAGCTGATAAACACAAAAATGTTCCCGCAGAAAGTTTCACATCACAAAATTGTTGTCAAATAACAACTGAAACATGATGATATACAGTCGTTTTAGCTAGAAAATGTTATTTTTACATCGACTGTGATTAAATATGCTTTTCCACGAATGGGTTTAAGATACTACATTTCCGTAACGTCCATCGTTCACCTCGTCTTTTGATGCTGCATCTCCAAGTGAGGAAGACGATGACAATGATGAGGAGGAGGAGGGGGAGGAGCACTGCAGGGACCAAAACAGCAGCTGGAAGATAAGTTAAAAATTCGCAATAAATAACCCAGTTCAGACAGACATGATGCTGAACTGTGTTAAACTGCATTTCCCATGATGCAATCCTCAACAGATCACGTTATTTAATCAGTGTGTCTTTTGTTGACACCAAAATGAGACAAATATGTGTTGTCAGTAACGGTGTTCAGACCAAATGCAAAGCAAGTTTTTTGCGTGTAGATTAAATGCGACGACGCAAATTTAAGTCCATTCCAGCCGGCGCCATGAATGACACAAAAACACAAAAGTCTCATTAGATTCTGTTCTGATCCGGAGCTGTTTACCGACGGGAGGAGAGCTCAGAGATCACTCTTTAACTTCTGGGATTAAAAAGTGGATTTATCTTCACTCCTGTTTATCAGCCTGACTGCAGCAGTGATCCAGAGGTGTTTCTGTTCTGTAATGTTGACTGCTGACTGGAGCTGGAGGGGAAATGGACTTTACTTCATGAACGTAACGTCACAGAGAGGAGAGAGAGAACCAGAACCAGAACCAGAGTCTCTGCTGAGTGCTGACTTCACTCAGAGGTTGACCTCGACACACTTACTGTAGCTCGTGTAGTTTACGGCTATCGTACAGTAAATAATCTGGCTGTTTGGGGAGAATAAACACTGATGGTGAACACGCAGTTAACAGCCATTGCTGATGAAAATCTCCGACTGAGGTACAAATGTTGACAGACGAGCTAAATTTATTAAGTTTTATTCACGTTATGTTTCGTTTCATTCGCTGACTTCCTCCCTCGCTCTCTGACTCTCTCCAGGAAGTTATAGCGACAGACGTCCAGATGAAACTCACCGTTACTTTGAGTAAACTTGTTGATTTCTCTGGTTTGAACATTATTGGAAACATTCAGGATAATGTGAGTACACAACTCAGCAAAATGTAGAACAAAGATCTCGTAGTTTTTAGACATTTTGATGCAGAATTCGTACTTCTTTCATATTGTCTCTTTAAAAAGGACCCATGCATCCTTTTCATTATCGTGTTTTTAGATAAATGTATTTATCACGCGTCAACCCCGAGTGACCAGTTCAACTATGGTCAGCTTGAACTAATGTTTTCACCATATTGATTGCAGATTGTAAAGTTAAATATCTCATCTCTCACCTCTGTCGGTGTCAGACTGCTCATCTTCCTTCACATCCAGGTACGCAGCAGGTTTTCCATCACAGTAGTACAGTCCGGCGTCATCACGCTGCACTTGTGTTATAGTCAATGTCTCGTTCTCGGTTGAATAGTGAATGCGAGTCCTGTGCTGTTCTCCATTATTCTGAGGGTAAACAGTGATGTTTGTTCCTCTCTTCTCTCTGATCCACTCTGGAACATGTGACCCATTGACATTAGACGGGCATTTGAGAACGACGCTGGTTGATACGATAGCAGAGAGTATGGCTGTTCCTGAATAATGAGAAAAATATTGTTGTTTTTTTTGCATATTTCCGCTCCGTGCTGTACACCTCAGAGGCCAATGTTGTCTTAACATGATGATTTTGAAACTGGATGTTACCTGATGGGATCACCGTCAGCTCCACAGCTGCTTCATTATTACACAAGTATCTTCCAGAGTCTGAGACCGTAACTCTGCTAATGTGAAGAGATTTAAAAGGATCTGCCAGTGAACTGTATCGTTTGCCTCGGTCAGGAATGTGTTTCTTGTCCGTGTCCCCAGTTGTAAGAATGTCAACTCTGTCTCCGTTCGTCTCTCTGCTCCACGTCACTTCACCCTCCACAGGGTGAGGACAAGGCAGATTGACCGACTTCTTCACCTCAAATATTTCATGCTTTATTGCTGCAAGAGAAACACAAATAGAAAAATAAATACACATCTGTTTCCAGACTGACTGCATTTTTAATATTGCAAGAAACTCAAAATCTATCTATCTATCTATCTATCTATCTATCTATCTATCTCTGTTTTACATAATTGGATAGTCATGTTCATTGAAATAAAGTTTTAGACTGGAGATTCATATTTTTAAAATTCCTTAATATGCAGTTAAACATTATGTAAAGTAAGCCCACGTCCTGTGATCTGAATGCCTGTCTGAACCAGACAACCGTCGGTGGTTGTCCGTATCTGATGAAAATCCCTCTGATGCAACTCAGACAGAAGTGTTGACAGATGGGTCGTTGTTTTACAGCTTGATTCATGGTCGGTCTGGTTTCCTAACTTCCTTCTTCACTTTTCTACAGTATTGTGTGATGGTTCCCACGAGTTAAAGCCACAGGCGACTAAATGAAACGCGCCGTTACCTTGAATGAACTTGTGGATTTGAAAGGTTGAGTCGTTTTTAGACGTTTTAATGCAGAAATGTTACATATTATATCTTTAAATACACATACAGGAGACAAGTATACATACATACACTGTACATAACCATCGACATCATGTGAAAGTAACCGATTACATTATCTATTTAATATTTATTCCTTCGCACTACTTGCATTGTTGTTGACAACTTACAGAAACACTAGACTTGCGTACAGACGCTGTATGTTGTTGTTCATTGTTGGTTTTTATATAAATAATTATAAACGATAATATGTTTTTGCACATTATAGTTAAATGTTATAGTTAAATATACAGTTACAATCCTGAATTTGAATTTCTTTGTCATCAGTCAGAACAATCACCTGTCGGATGCAGAAAACATTTAACGACCTTTTTAATGTGTTTTCTTTGATATAAATCAGCTTCACAAGCTGCAGCCTCAGAGTACTCAGAGTACCTGTATGTGCATCGTGACAATAACTAGTACAAACACATTTTTGTAGTGCAACAAAATATAAAGCAATAAAGGTGAGATAAAGAAACGAAGCCTACCTGCCGAGTGATTTAAAAAGTTCTTACCTGTGCTGACGTTACAGCCCAGAACAAACACCACCAGGCAGCTGCAGATGTTCACCCTCATGCTGATACCGACCGGACTGACTGATGAATTCACACACTAATGTGAAACCTCATGCCCCGTGTGGGCTGAGAACAGGAAACTCAGACGTATTTCTGAAAAAAGCCTCTTCCTCAACACGTCTTTGAGTTGGTGTCTGCTCTGTCGGTGCGTCTGGCATTAATCCGTAGGAGTTCGAACAAACGTCTTATTTTTCAATCCAAAAATGGACTGAACACATGTTTTTCTGAGGATATATTCAGGCGCCTGGCAAAAAAAAGACTCAGCCCATTTATGACGACAAAATGTCCCTGTCTGAGAGTAACAGGAGCATTAAACTCATTATAGTTCTTTAATTACTTATTTCCACTAATGTTGAATATATAAAACAGTCAGAAACAAGAGCAAAGGTGTAAAAACAGCCTATACACGTTGCGTAAAATGACATTAACGTGCCTAATCCCCAAGCTTAAAGCTTTAAAACCCATTTAAATGAAATATTCACAGATTTGAAATCTCATTGGCTACATGATGCGTCAATCATGTGAAGGCTGACGTGTAATTGGCTCAGGAGAGAGGGGGGCGAACGAGGAGTGGGTCTCATGTCTATGAAATCCATCGGTGGCGGTTGCAGGCCACAGGGCGGGCATACAAGCTCCTAACTGGTCAAATGAGCTGTCAATCAAAAGGTCAGAGGTCGGCATCCATCTTGTGGCGTTTTGTGACAAATGGAAGCATGAAACAGCACGTGAGGTCAGTTTGTCACTGGTTATCAATGTAAAACTGTGTGTTGGACTTAATATTTGGCTCAAATGATTCAACTGGACATTTGGGAATAAGAGAAGGCGGCTTTTGTTGGATCTTGACCGACCACACAAACACAGATGCTCCATCGGTGAGTTTCCAAACATTCGTGCATGTTTGTTTGTCTGTTTGTTTGTTGATTGTGCCCCGCTGATGTGGTTTTCTCTTGAAATGGTTTGTCACAAGAATTTAAACTGTCTAACGACGTACGCCGTGATTACACACTTAAATTGAGGCTTTAGCCTTTTCGCTGTATTTCATTAACAGCTTCAACGCATTTATACTTTACTTTTTTCAGATCTAATAACATTGGGAGTGAGTGGAACATACATATCCGTCCCTGTGCGCTCTCAAAGTTCGACTTTATACTTAAATACAACAACTCCTGGTGTCATCATGAAGGTGCAGTGGAGAAATATATGCTGAGGACAAACAGGCAACGGTTAAAGACTTTTAGTGACGCTCAGAGAAGGTTCGGTAACCTGGATCAGCTTCATTTTAAATCAGGTTTAAAGGTTCTGTGCATGTACAACGTGAACATGAACAGAGGTCAAAGCATCATCTGTTGAGGAAGTCAACATCTGTGTGTGCTTGGTCAGTATTTTAATATCTTCCAGGGTCAGAAGCATTGTCTGTAGACTTTTATTCCTGTTATTTCCAGATCAAAACTCAAATGTTGTTGATGTTTTTTAATTAATAAATGATGTACATTTATCTGCCCCTGTGTCTGCGTTTGGGTCTCCTTTGTGTTAAACAGTGTCCCAAATTAGCAAATGTAACTAAAATGTAACTTCAGACCAGGTCTTTTTGTCTGCCAGATGTACATGTGGTATTTGGATACTTAACAGAGTAAAGTTTTACTGACCCTTATCTGGGAAAAGGAAGTTTAACTGGTGACGTTTTGTCTGGAGGAAACTGAACAGATCCAGTTGTCACTGACAGAAGTAATACCACTTGGAAACACCAGGTGGAGAAAGTTGTCTGTTGCAAACACCTGAGTGCCTCCTGCAACCAGCCTTATTCAACATGTTAAGACACATTCAGGCTTCAGAATTAAAAGCTCAGTATGTCGTTTCTGCTGCTTGAGGTCTCGATCAAAAGAAAACAAAAGAGGAAAGCAGCGCGGGATCATGGGAGTTGTCTCGCATTGTTTTTCAATCCAAATACAATCCTGCAGATGAGCAAACACTGGAAAACACAATGGGTCCACATCATATAGTCTTCTACTAAAAACTCCATTTATTTGTGAATGATGCACAAAAATAGAAAAAGGGAAGTGTGTACTGCAGCAAACATGCAAGTCAGGGGTCAGTGGGTGGAGGAGGATGTCATACTTCTTGATAGTATGACATCATCCTCCTAAGAAAACTTCATTAAAAACCACATTGATGTCTTTAACAATGCACATTTAAAAAATCCCCAAAAACTCGACCTGACTCAACAGTTTTGTGTGATTCACAACACGTTTGAAACATTCTCGTGTTTCCATGATGATGTTAGTAAATAAATGTAATTGAAATGTTCAAAACTCAAATGTTGTTGGTGTTTTTTAATAAATATTGTACATTTACAAAGAGATTTAAACTCAAACAGGGAACGAGGGCGCGAGAAGGTTCTTACAGAAAACAAGATTTGTTTCAACGAGCCCAGTCGCACGGATGAAATGTTAAGTTAACGTTTCGGCAGATAACCTCAAAGTTTGAACGTGTCAGAGGATACGTATCATATTGACATTTGTGCCATATAACATTCACATTACATGTTTATCACCTGACTTGTACATCAGAAATGGAGGGGATAAACGGGCGTTTCGACTTTTGCAGGTAGAGAGCAGGTATTTTAAGCCAAATCATGATGTTTTCCTAACCAAGTGTTTTTTGTGTCTAAATCTAAGCAGAGCATCAGCACAGCACTGTGACAAGAGAGAAATAAAGATTTCAACCCAAACAAGCGTAAAGTTGCAACATAAAGAAATGTTAAAGCTTCAAGTTATCTGCGGTTTTCCAGAACTGTACTTGGCTGACATTAATTCTGGAGACTGGTTTCAACAGGTAAGAATCTAGAAATAACAGATGTTATATGGAAAACGTCTCCATCTTAAATCTGTCTAAAATTATGCATCTAATATTTACATAAAACAAAAGTCAAAATATTTTACATGTTCCAAATTTAAATTAAAAAACTGAGATCATCAACCAAAGTTTGTCAGTCGGGGATTCCTTATAAAAAAAATCACATGTATGAAATCACAAACAACACAAACAACACGTGACTCAATTCAGGTCAAACTACAGCTGTTGTTGTTTTCCAGGTGTTTTGGGGTTCTGCAGTAAACAATACGTGTTGTC
The DNA here is from genome assembly GCF_040436345.1 of Pagrus major. NCBI lineage: Eukaryota > Metazoa > Chordata > Actinopteri > Spariformes > Sparidae > Pagrus > Pagrus major. The sequence continues at coordinate 909,307 of NC_133217.1, forward strand.
CGTCGGCTGTGAGGAACCTGAGGATCGAGAGAGAAAATGACAAAGAAATGATTCCTGTTATTTCCAATTTTACATTTAATCGGCCGTTTGAATGGAAAATTCCCACCTGTAGTTTTTGTAGATTTGCACTTTGTTCTCATTTTATTTTGCTTTATTTGGAATTGCAAATGTAATCCGCCTTGTTTAGTATCTCATGTCATAAACTCGTGTATTTACAGAGTTCACATGTAAAACCATGAAAGCAAAATTAGGCGCTAAAGCTTAAAGTTACCTTTATTATTGTTTCCACCAGGGAAAGTCTCACAGATCACAGAGTACGGGGACTCGTCAGGTCGAGATGTGTCTGTGAAAAAAACAATAACGGTTTGTCGACCGTATATCAGTATATATGCAACAGAATATTTGGTTGAATGTTAAAATGTGTGACTGTAAATGTCAAAGTCTTTACCGGTCGTCTTTTCCATTGGTGGATCAGTGATAGTGGAATACGTGGGATCGTTTTGGTTTGATCCACCTATGAAGTGATTAAATATACATATATGATTTTCAGTTGCCACGACAGGATCCATTATCCCAATAAAAAACATTTACATGCTGAACCCCCCAAAACACTCAGAGACTGCTCAGTTTTTTCTGTTTCATAAAGGTTGTGGAAAAATATGTTGAATTATTCACCTGGAAAGTCTGCCAGGCAGTATGTGTCTGTCGGTCCAGGGAGTCTCTGTACACCTGCAGGAACATTCAAACAAAGAACAATACTCATTTGTATATATGAAGTGGTACATAGATACATACATTAATACACCTTATGAAACTTTAAAGTCTTGGTTCAAGTCGTATAACTCGTATAAGTATAACTAATAAGCTGCGACTTCTTCTCTGTCTGTGCACTTTAGGAAACAGCACAAAAACATCAGTGTGAGATTTCATTTCACATCAGTCTTGATCCTGACAGAAAGAGGAAGGCAGCATTTTAAAGAATGAAACACTTCTTATTTCTCACCGTTTGTGGGCTGAAACACTGATCCATCCTGTATCTCTTCATAGACGTTGCATCTTTCTTCAGTTCCTGTGAAAAAGACTGAATTACTATTGAGTAATGAGTAATAATCACTGATAATCTGACACAAAACATATGAGTTATAACCTGTATCTGACTTTCTGATGTCATTTTACAAAAAGCGTATTAAAATGTAAATTAACATGTTGCAGTGTGCAGAATATGTAACACACATACTGTGTTTCTACATGGTCAGGTTTTATTTACCTTGTCTTTTAAACCTGCGTCTCTGAGTGAAGTAGATGATGATGATGAGGAGGAGGAGCGAGGGGACAATGATACCAATCACCAAAGTGAGAGGTGGTTGATGGTCCGTAGGAGCGACTGGAAGACAAAGTAAGAATTAATAACTCGGTAACACTTGGTAAGACTTCAGATCCTCATTGTAGACCTACCTGTGCTTGACGATGGTGATGTTGAAGTTGTTGTGGTTAGTTTCGTCGTAATCGGCGTCGGTGTTGTAGTCGGCGTCGGTGTTGTAGTCGGCGTCGGTGTTGTAGTCGATGTCGGTGTTGTAGTCGGCGTCGGTGTTGTAGTCGACGTCGGCGTCGGTGTTGTAGTCGATGTCGGCGTCGGTGTTGTAGTCGGCGTCGGTGTTGTAGTCGGCGTCGGTGTTGTAGTCGATGTCGGTGTTGTAGTCGGCGTCGGTGTTGTAGTCGACGTCGGCGTCGGTGTTGTAGTCGATGTCGGCGTCGGTGTTGTAGTCGGCGTCGGTGTTGTAGTCGGCGTCGGTGTTGTAGTCGACGTCGGCGTCGGTGTTGTAGTCGACTTTGCAGTAGTAGTTGTTGTCGGAGTTGTTGTTGTTGTTGTCTTTGTCTTTTTACCTTGCGAGTGGGGCAGAATAATCAGTTCAGTAGGTAATCCCAACAAACTTTCTAAAAATGTACATCAAACATGTCCACAACACATTAATGACCAGTAAAAATCTTAATTAAAATATCTCCTGTTACATTCTGGTCGACTGGTGGAAATATTACTCTGATTTGTGTATTCAGAGTAATGTACTCTAACTATGGACCATTGAGTTGTATTGAGAGTTTAGATATAACAGCGATTACATTTGTCAATCACCATTTAAAGTCCAGATGGAGACAGTCGATCAAAAAGTTCTTATGTTGAAACGGCTTCAACAAAGAGATTATCCATGACTCTGTTGTAGATTTCTTAAAATGGTGTTATAACTCAGTCATAAGTGTAACGTTAACCTGACTGTGTTGCTTTGCTCGTATCTTTGACAATCCACATCTACACAACAGCAAAATGTCACTGCGGTTAGTTTTGGTGAAGCTCAAGCTGTCATTTTTCCACAAGCTAAATTAAATAGTGTCCAAGCTAAATCAGTGAAAATGTTGTCATCTGACAGCACTTTGAAATAAAATGATGAAAAAGTTAAATTAAATAGTATTGAAGCGACTTGATGAGGTTTTCTAGTTCATGTAAACACACATTGTGTAGCTGTGTGTGATGTGATGGTTTGTTCTTGTGGAGATCTTGAATGTGAATCCTGTGAATCTTACATGTTAAAAGGTTTTTCATATTTAAACATGATGTGAAACATAATGAGACAAAGTCATTCATCATATCTGAGACAGACCTCTTTCATTATTGTGGTGATTTGTTCTCATAACTTGTACTTGCATGCAGAGCATGTCGTGCGCTCGACTTCCTTCATTAAACCACAAACTCACAGGTTTAATTTTAGCACAGTGTCAAAGGTGCCAGTCAGCACTGACTGTAGATCTCTGTATCTGTCTGAATAACTGCTCCTCACGGCTTCATGCTGTTGCTTTTATTTGTCTTTGAGCTCTTTTAGATTTCATCAATGTAAAAACCCTGTTTTATCGTACTGTTCCTGTTCTTTCTCTTCGTACGTGTTTGTCTTGTTGTTGGTTTAGTCTCAGTTTGAGTTGTTGGTGTTGAGGTTGCTGGAGGTGGAGGTGGAGGTGGAGCCTCGGTACGTTCAGTGTGAGATAGACGACATTTACCACAGAGAGATGAAATCAAACACTCAAACTCAGAAGTATAAAAAGTCTTTGGTCTTTCTCGACATAAACAGCTGAATGCAGAAGATGTTGTTTCCTCTTTAATTCAGCATTATTTAGCCTTGTATGAACTCACCTGTCTGCAGTAACTTTGTAAAGGAATAACAGACACTTCTCTCTGAGAGTCAGCTGAGCAGACTGACACCACTCATGTATTTACACTAAATAAGCTGCACCCAGAGGCCTGTTAGCTTAGCTTAGCTTAGCTTAGCACAGAGACTGGAAACAGGGGAAACAGTTAGCCTGCCTCTGTCCAAAGGTCACAAAATCAACTGACCAGCACCTCTAAGCAGCCGATCACACAGAGACTCGTTGCTAAAAGCACAACTGTCAGATCAGATGTAATTATTGGAAAAAGCCGAGCTGCTCTGAGCAAAGTTCAGAATATTTTAACGTCTAAAAACAGCTGCAGAGAGGAGCTCACAGCAGGCACGTTGAACTACAGGACAACAGTGTTTCTGCTAAGCTAACCAGCTGGCTAGCTGAGCTTCATGTTTAACAGACAGGTATGAAAGTGGCATCAATCCTCTTATCTAACTCTCAGCAAGACAATTAAAAAGCTCATTTCCCCAAATCATGAATTATTCTTTAAAATGATTAATATTTGACTCATATTTCTCTGTTCCTCTGACTTCTTGTCTCTCACCTCTCTCAGATGTCTCACCTTTGATCACAGTCAGGTAAACAGCAGGTTTTCCATCACAGTAGTAAAGTCCAGAGTCACGAGGCAGCACGTCTATTATAGTCAACGTCTTGTCCACTTTTGAAACATAAACCTGTTGGTTCTGTTGTATTTCACCCTCGTCTGTGCTCCATTTTGGAACATGTGATCCTCCAACATCATGAGGACAATACAGAGTGACTCTGGTCCACTTTGTGGCATCAAGTCTGACTGTTCCTGAACACAACAAACAAAACAAGATACATGTTATGCACCATCATAAAATGATCACACGTATCAACTGAAAGTGCCATCAGTCAGCTGACATAAATGAGGTCATTTAGAAACCAGTATTATAATCAGTCCTGTTCCCTAAAATCAAACTAACTGATGGTCCTGTAAGTTCAGATGGATTCAGAACCCAATGATTTGATCCAGTCCTGTCGTTGTCCTTATAGTTGTGTTGTGAACTCCACTGTCCACCTGAGTTAAAACGATTTTTTAAACAATCTACTTATAGTTATAGTCGCGTCCTCGGTGTGGACGGCCCTGAATGCAGAAGTGCAACAAAATGCTTCTCTACAGCATCAGGAGTGAATTACCTTCTGCTGCCCGTCCATTGAGGCATGAATTTAAAAGTAAGTCTTCAGTGTTCAAATTATGAATAATGATGATGATATATCTTGTAATATATATAGTTGCTAAACATTTAGCTTAGAAACATGATGCTGAAACAAGAAGAGAAAACAAAGTGTGATGTTACCTGATGGGATCACCGTCAGCTCCACAGCTGCTTCATTATTACACAGGTATCTTCCAGAGTCTGAGATGTTGACACTGCGAATGTGAAGTGATTTATCTGCCTGTGAATTGTATCGTTTGCCTGGGTCAGTAATGTGTTTCTTGTCCGTGTCCGTGTCACCACCAACAGTAAGAATGTCAACTCTGTCTCCGTTCGTCTCTCTGCTCCACGTCGCTTCACCCTCCACAGAGTGAGGACAAGGCAGTTTGACCGGCCTCTTCTCCTCGACTATTTCATGTTTTATTCCTGCAAAAGAAACAATTTACAATTTTACAATAAATACACATCTGCCTGCATTTCTAAACTCAAAAGTGATTTAATATCAGAGTCAGAATCACATGTTATTGAGCACTTATTGAACGTGACCTTGAATGTGAACTTCCTACATTGAAACCACATCTTCAGACTAAAGACGCAGGCCTGGTTTCAGCCACAGTCGTCTCAGACTTCTGCATGAGTGAAAACTAAAGTTCAACCAGCTTTGACTTTGGCGGCTGAATGAGTTCCTGTTTACAATGTGTGTCCGGTGGCATTCTGACAGAAATTGGACCAGATTTGGTCGAGTTGGATAGACGGACTGCCCACCATTGAGTCCGGTTCTGCTCGAGGTTTCTTCCTGTTAAAAGGCAGTTTTATTCTCCATGCTGTCACCGAGTGCTTGCTCGTGGGGGAAATGTTGGGTCTAGACCTGCTCAGTTTGGAAAGTGTCATGAGATTGACTGATTTGGTTCTTTATCTGCAATTATTTATATTAATATATCACGACTGCGTACTAACGCACTTCCTGAACTAATGTGAACAACTTCCGTCACTTTGACTACAGGCTGTTAAACTTCTAGTGAACATCACGTCGGTGTTGAACCACAAACTTCCAACACTCGATGAAATTACAACTGTGAACAACAGTGATGACGGACGCACCGAACACAATCTAATAATTGAATGTTCTTACCTGCAGTGACATTACATCCCAGAACAAAGACCAACAGGCAGCTGCAGATATTCACCCTCATCTTCTCTCAGACCGAAGCGACTGAACTGACCACAGTTTCCATCTGAGCTGAGAACAGGAACTCAGCTGTCTGGGCGTTCACACGTGTTCCTCTGACAACAGAAACCCACACAGTCCTTATCTTTGTTATTTCTTTTTTTGACTAATGAACACCAACACTTCCTATTGGTCAGTCATACAATAACATCAGACACAAGCAGCAAGGAAGTTACTCACTTATCACAAATTCTGCAGAAAGACGAAGCTTTTATCATCTTGTGTTTTATATAAGTTAATGATTACATCATCTGATACTGAAGCAGCTCAAGAAACAGTCTCAAGAGCTGGAAAGTGATTAAAGTATGTGTGTATTTAATGCACCGCAGTCAGGAAATCATTCAAAAGATAACTGACTTGTGTATTTTGCAAATATATGTGCACTCAGGCCTTAATGAGCTGAGCTGAGACTTGTTCTGAGTCATGTCGACTTTTATGATGCCTGATATGTTTTTTTAAGATAAATACAATGGCAGAGCAATTTATGTTCCTGCAAACTACACACATGTTGTGATTTGTATGTGTCCTCTACACTAAACTGACAGTCGTACGATACGTGTCATATCAGTTTCACATGCTTTGTATGAGCCGACTTTCATGTCAGGAAGTGGACGTAACGTAGGCGGTGGTGTCAAAGCTACGTGAGAGGGCTGCAGACGGCTGCAGAGAAAGTTGTCGCTTATTGTGTCTGAACGACACCAGAACAGTGACGTCACAACATAACAACTGGAAATTAAACATGAAGAAACGTAAAAGTTAAACATGTCTGTGGTTTCTGGTGATTCTGAGTTCAGAGACGTTTTAAGTGGCCACCAGATATATTTCTTCAGTTTAAAGGTAATCCAGTGATATCTGTGTGTTCATCCTTGGATAGACACCACACAGAAGCTGCTAACAGCTAATTAGACAACTTCTAATGGTGCAAAGTAACCTGACACAGCAGAAGGTTTGATACCAGCTCAATCACCAGAATGAAAAAACACAGAAAAGTTCAAACTGAACGTTTCGTTATGTCGCAACTTTACGTTTGTTTAGCTTGAATGCTGTGTTCATGCTCTGGCTAGGCTTAGGGACAAAAAGCACTTGGTTAGGGTGAGAAAAACATCATTGGATGGATTGGATTTGGATTAAAATACCTTGTTTTGGTCGCAGCGATCACGGAGTCTAGTGGTGAGACTCGAGGTCGACATTTGTACCAAACGTGTCATTTCACGTTCACATTATACGCTTATCAGCTGTCTGTCGCATCAGGAGGTGGAGAAGATGGTGGTGACGTTAGTAAAAGTCAATAAGATGTAGGTGACTGCAGTTTGACTCTGTGGGGAGATTTCCCGCTGTTCTTGTCGCCACAGAAACGGTTGGAGATGGTCCGCCATCCCGTGAGAAATAGCCGTCTTTGGTCGCCACAGGAACAGCTGGAAGTCTCCCCACAGAGTCGCCCACGTGGCAGCGCTGTTGGCTGTAACAACACCACCACCCTCCACCTCCTGATGTGAAAGTCAGCTAATAAACATATAATGTGAACCTGATATGACAAGTTTGGTACGAGTGTCAACCTCGAACGTATCTGTGGTTTGTAGAAACATTAACTCCCAACATTACGTCCTGGAGTCAGTTGCTGTTCGCTGCTCTTCTTTGGATGAAATAAACCCTCCAGGGTAGAACTGATGCTAAAGAAGCTACGCTAACCTTTTCATAGGAACCTGATTGGCTGAACGACTGTGTGTTAGGCCTGGCAAGAGATCCCGTGATCTCACAAATCCATCTGCGCCGTCTGTAAGCAAATATAGGCTCCAAAAACTTCTCACTGTTTCTGAGTAAAACAAAAGTGGTGCCATCGACTGTCAAAGGTCATGAGAACGAGAAGAGTCACACCGAGAAGTGAACTGACTTTATTTATAAATGATGGTAGCAAAAAGAGAAGGATGTGGACACGAGTGCAGGAACTGGGTCGGGTGGAGTCAGTAGGTGTGAAGGGCGACATCGTGTTTTCATCATTTAGGGAAAATACATAAAGCTGCTTGATACCACCTAACACTTGTGTCATTTGTGGTTTAACAGTTCATCCAAATTCATCAAATCCAGTTCCTCATTTTGCTATTTTAACTACACATTAAAGGTGCATTATGTAGTTCTGGGGAAGAAATTCACTGATTTTGAACAAACTGAAGAAACAAGCTTTCATCAAAGAGAAACACAATTTCATTCTTTGACTTTGTGTGTGGCCAAGTTCCCAACGTGTGAGCAGGCACAGGCTCTCAGAAAGAGCTGACGTGGTCGTCTACGGTTGTGGTGCGACTTCAGACTCGTCATTCTGCTGCCAAACACCCAGCTGGTAACACAGAAAAGAGGAAGTGAACCTCTCGCTAGTGTGGGAAAGAGCCACAGCACATCATGTACAACAAAAATACCCTATATCTATAGAAGCTAACACCCTCACAGTGCTGTGGTTTGACTTCTGTGTGAAACATGTTTGTGTCGTCTTTGCAACACAGTCAACACGATGCACCGCACACTGAGCTGCAGCGTTATTATCGGCTCTGCCTCCACAGACGAGACCCGAATCAGAGAAGTCAGGCAAATAAAAATCCTCCAGTCGTGACATCGCGCTCACGTTTCATCACGTCGACGGCTTCAAGCTTCAATCCACAACGTGTCTGGATGGGTCCTGTGGAGTGTGACGCTTTTACATGTCGGGGTCAAAAGTTTAAAGATGTACAGGTGCATCTTAAAACAGAGTTTCATGGAGAAGTTCGTATATTCTAGATTCATTACTCACAAAGTGAAATATTTCACCTTTTGTTTTAGTTTTGATGATGTTTTGATTAGAATATAACATGAGACGGATCAAAAAAAGGATTTATAATACAGAGATGTCGACCTTCTGAAAAGTATGCTCATTAATGCACGAATTACTAAAAATTAATTTTTTTTAAACGCATGTCAACCCGCTGAAACTCTCCTATTGACCCCATTCCCACTTCCCACAGGCAAGGCTGTGATTTTCATCTGAAGCGCTACGTTTCTACGTCACTGACGTCACGTTTCACGTCCTGAATTCACCAGAAACAGAGAACAACAGACCACATCCTAAACTCCTTACTGACGCTCCACCACCGGATGTTAATAATGTGAATCACTTTGTGCGGCTGGAAAGACGTCGGGTGTAAATGCCGAGTGTATTCTCATGTCACACATAAGCCGGTCTTAGTGGGTTTGCGTGGGATGTTAGACCAGTGGAAAAGAAGCATTGCTGATGGTGGCAGTGACACAACTGTGCCATCACCTTTATACTTGATCCTGGGACCTGTAACGGCTCTGAAATGGATCCAAGTGACTTTCCTGACTTGTTCACATCAATAATGAGCTCGGTCAGATCGATGCTGAGCTCCTTGGACTTTCCCACTGTAGTGTTCGTGGCTGAGTCTGATGGTTGTATCAGAGTCCTATTGAAATGGGCCCAGAAAAGTCACCAGCTGTTATCAACCAGAATCAGTCAGAAGAAGTTAAGAGGCCGAGCTACTTTCTATAATCACCTCAATCGATGGTTTGAGTTACAGTAACAGAAACATGAGAGCTGTAGAAATCATTGATACTGAAGACTTCCATGATAAACATGATCTTAACAAGCCGTCGCCAAACGAGCTCACACATTACTGACTCAACGTTTACCCTCCAGAACAATCTCTCTGTATCTGGCAGCACACCAGGGAAATTAAAATGCTTAAATCTGGAACTGAAGAGAGGAGTTGCTGCAGGAGCTTTGTGCAGCTTATTGAAGAGAAACCTTTCTGCCACAAGGGGGAGACAAAACTGCAGCTTTAACGTGTCTTCAGAAGTTCAACAGTTCTGCTTTCTACGTCTTGACTTTTTCACAACACTCAGTTCTTTGCTTTGCTTCTCGTTGGGATGTTCGTCTTGTATACACGTCAAATCATTCGGTCCCTTTTAAAGCTTCCTCTGTTTTGGTGTTTTGTACTCGCTGTCATCACTAACAGACAACACTTCACTTCACTGGGTCGGGGTGGAGACAGAAGGTGTGAAGTGTGACATCATGCAAAAGTCAAAGTGTGAAATTCTCAAGAACAGACTCGTCCGATTCCTCTGAATGTGTTATTTTAATAACAGAGTGCAGCTTCTGCACTCTTAAGATCAACAGGTGCACAGGAGAAGACCGAAGGCCGACAACATCAGGAAAAAGACACAAAGCATTTTCTCCAAATTTATCAAATCCAGTTCCTCATTTTGGTATTTCCCAAACTTCACATCACATTAAAGGTGCATTCTGTAACTTTGGGGCAGAAATTCATTGATTTGACAAACTGTCATCAAAGGACAACACAATGTTTTTACTTTATTTATAATTGCAGGAAATCTTGTGAGTTCAGCCACTTTTCTAGCTCCACACAGCGTTCTGGGGACTGTAATGCACTCTGAGGACGGCTTGTTTATTCAGTTATTGAATATATATATATATATATATATATATATATATGTATATATATATATATATGTATCCCATTACAGTCCCATGTATGTATATATATGTATATATGTATGTATGTATGTATATATGTATATGTATATGTATATATATATATATATATATATATATATATATATATATATATATATATTTCACTTAAATATATTTTTCCCTTATTAATTAAATAAACCCAAAACATTTCCAAAACTACATAATGCACCTTTAAGGCCGTCACAATACGAGAATTTTAAACTTCAATACAAAATAAAAAAACAATACTGGACATTTTCAACATTTTCTTTTTTTAATCAACAGTCACAGTGCTGGTGCTCGTTGTGTTACGGAGGCGAGTCGACCGGAAGTCCGTTCACTCCCGTGGGAACCTGTGACATCCGACGCACCTGTGAAACTCTTCCCCTCCGTAATATTTCGGTCTGGAATCGAGTACGTTAAAAAACATGAACTTCTGTGTTGATTTCGGAGAGGCCGTAATGGTGTTACTTGGAGAGGCTGATATTTTCTGAGGTGCTACACGGTGTACAAAGTTTGAGAGACACTGGACGAGGCCACACATATCTTCAATTTTTACAACTCGACTGTCTTTATATCGTCACCAAATACATCTTGGATGAAACCCAGAAAAAGTCCATTTCATTTTTGACATGATTGGTTGCCGTATTCTTGTAGGCAACTCCCGAATCCATCAATTACAACCTTACATTCACATTATCTTTACGTTATTTCAGCCTTGAGTGACGCTGCAGAAACATCATATTTCATTGGCTTTCACTCGGTGATCATGAGTGATGTCAGATTCCCGGCCTCAGTTTGACCCCGGTCCCTTTTGTTGTTTCCAGGTGCTTTCGGGTTTTCCCCAGTCAAGCGTACGTGGAGCCGTTCAGCCGTGATGTAACTGCTGATTGAGGAAAAATTAACAGAACAGGCATTCGTTAGACACGTTCTGTATTATTCATATAAACTGTAAGGTGGCAGAAACATGTCTTTTTATTTACCTGCAGGGGGTCATGGAGTAAGCTCCACCTGCCAAATAAAAAAGGGTTGACATGATGATTGAGATGATTGTGTATGAAGATATAAAATAATGGAGAGTAACATTCATATAGACAAAACAGTACTTTAAATCTGAGCAAGAAGAAAGTACCATCTGTGCTTGGATTGGGAAACATCTTAAAAATCTTAGTCATTGCTACGTGGATGCTCGACTCTGTGGGGATATTTCCAGCCATTTTTGTGGCGACAAAACTGGCTATTCTTCACAGGAAGGTGGATAATCACCATTGGTTTTTATGGTGACAAATCCAGGTGTTTTTTTAAGGAAACCTGTTTTCTGAACCCTAACCAAGTGTTTTTGTGCCTAAACCAGATCAGATCTTAACAAAGCATCAAGTATCAACATAAAGAAAAGTTAAGTTTGGACTTTCTTTGGTAGTTTTGCAGTAACATTTCTTACCATGAGTGAATCATCCCATATCTCTTCATACACATGCTGTTTTTTGCCTTCATTCACTGCCAAACGAGAACACGAACGTCAGAGTTTCAGTAATCCGGACAATAATCAGTGATTAACGACATTATAGTTTGATGACAAACTGTTTGCAAACGAGTTCAGTTCAGGCTTTATTTACCTCGTCTGTTGAACCTGCACCTCTCAGTCGACATGAGGAGGAGGAGGATGATGACGATGATGATGAAGGTAATGAGGAGGGGGAGGCTGGGTCTTTCAAATATCCAACCAAGAGCTGGTTTCAGGTGTTTAGGAGCAACTGGAAGACAAAGTAAAACACAGTATTTCTACATTGTGATATTTTTCCCTGTGTCAGATTAGCAGCTCATTGAGTAATAAATTCTTTCCAAGTCATGACAGACTGCATGTTGGTCATCGATCAATCGTAGTTTGCTGTCTTTCGTGACCTGCGAGGATTGGTTGCAGTTTGTTTGTGGACTTTATTAAAGTTTGATGTTACCATACTCAAGCACGGTCAGCTGCACAGCTGGCTCGCTGTTACAGAAGTATCTTCCCGAGTCGGAGACGGCAGCTCTGAGGATGTGAAGCGACTTATCTGCCAGTAAACAGTATCGTCCATCCAGGTCATGGATGTGTTTCTTTTCTTCGTCACCATCAGCTGTCAGTATGTCAACTTTGCTTCCATTCGTCTCTCTGCTCCACGTCACGTTTCCCTCAGCAGAGAGAGGACAGCTGAGAACGATGAGCTGATGCTCCCTGATGATACTGTGCCTTATTTCTGTAAAAGAAACAGAGTTTACAATCAATATAAAAACCGTTTCAAGAAAAGCAGCATTTTTGTCTGCAAGTCAGAGTGGAGACGGCCTCTCTTCAGTCATCCTCTGTGCGCTGCTGATGACTGACTCTTGCTTGCGAGCAATAAAAGAACTTTAAGAAAATAAATATTGTGTCGAACTCGGTGTTTTGACCGACTCTCATCTGCACCAGACAAGCGACTGATTGTCAGTTGCCACGACAGACTTTCATGCAAAAAATCAGCAATAACAATGTAACATTAGTTTTGAAGTGAGCCTCTGAAAAACCTCCACTTCGAGGTCCACATGGCCTCACTAACACGTCAGCCAACCCCTCCATCACAGTCAGGAGCTCTGTGGTCAGTGTCACGGTGGAAATGAAACTGGTGTTAAGTTGTTTTCACACAACAACGAGTTTTAACACATAGTAGAGAGAGAAGACGTATATATGTACTGATACTACTAACAAACGTGTGATGTCTCCTCGAAAGAGGATTTGGGCCACAGAAAAGTAATAATTCAGAGAAAAATATCAGAGTTTGGACATTAAAGTCTGAACTTGTTTACATTTGTCACGTGTGTGTGTCCCGGCAGAGTGAGGGGTCAATGACAACACTGAATACAAATTAAGAAAAGACAAAAACAGAAAATACAGAAATGAGAAACGGCATCGCTCAGGATCAGTGATCAGTTTTTAAACAATCTTACCTGCAGTGACATCACAGCCCAGAACAAACAAGGCCACCAGGCAGCTGCAGATGTTCGCCATCATTCTCACACAGACTCAGTGACTGAATACGTGGACGCTAACAGTGACCGCATCTTTATTCAGAACTGAAAACAGGAACTCAGACGCCCGGAGACATAAAACCCACGCTGAGGAACTTATTTTGTCCTTTTGTGGTTAATGATCAGTGATGAATCCTTAGGGTGTGTTGAGGCTTGTCTAAGTAAACTATGCACCATATTTGGTGGAGAATGGATGAAACGTACTATCTGACAACAAGTGAGAGAAATTTCCTGGATCCAAGTTCGGTGGAAATCTGTCAGTAGTTTCCTGAATCTCTTCTGATCATCACTCATTTCTCCTCGTGTGTGTTAGTTTGCTTTGTTCAGATGTTTTGGACTCGCTGTCAGAAGGTTTGATTCAAATAAGGAGATGTGATAGAGCTCATTACACCAAGAGAGCGACTAATCAGTCTACACACACATACAGCAAATTGAGGATGTGGTTACTGGCTGTGTCAGGCAGGGCTGAGTTAAGTGTTAAGAAACACTACTGGAAAGTACCACACATCTGAACAATCCTCTGAATTTCTTATGTTAAATATATAAAATCCTTCATTATCACATCAACTGCAGCTTCATGAACGAGGCGTCAAAATAAGCACCAACACTAAAGTTTGTGGCTGAGGTCGGGATTATTTCCTTTGTGGTCATTGATTTAAAGATAAGATGGAACGTGACTAATTCTGATAATAGAAACAGAAATAGAAAGAGTATCGATATGAAGTGTAAGAGTAGTCAAATGAATACTTGATATTACTTTCTTCTTTCTGTTTTATTTTGAGGTTTGTCTCTGAGAGGTTTGAACTCCTAATTTGACCTTTATGGTCAGCGGTTGATGAAGGAAACAGTTTGGATGAGCAAAAAGTCCCTGTTTGTCACACAGCGGTGAGGTTTGTCTTGTCTTGGGTTTTTTGTCTCGTAACTTCCTTTTTTATTTTGAAATCTAACTCTCCTCTCGTTTCAGGTCACTTGCCCTTCCTCATGTGTCACCGGTCTGATTGTCTCACCTGATCCCTGATCGTTTCCACCTGTTCCCCATTACCCTCATGTGCTTATAGTCGGCGTCTTCCCTTTGTCTTGTGCCAAAGTGTTTCGTCCTGGTCCGTGCACCCAAGCCCTTTATCATAGTCATAGTCAGTTTTGCCACGAGTGTTTATTCGCCACGTAAGTTGTTTTCTGCTTCCTCCTTGAGAGTGATTTTTCGTTTGATAATATTTTCTAGTTTAGAGTTTTTGTATTTTGTTGTAATATGTTTTCTGTCCTCCCGTTTTGGGAGCGATTTTGTGTTAGACAGTGTTAGATAGTTGTAGAGCCTCCTGTTTAGGTGAGCCTTTTTCTTTTGTCCCATTTATCTTAGATTTGGTTTTCCTCCTTCGAGAGAGTTTTGATTTCTAGTCTAGTTTTCTGTTTTCCTTGATTCTAGTGTTAATTGTCCCTCCCTTTTATTAGTGTTTTCCCTCATTTTGGAATTTGTGTTCTTCCGTGATTTTTCTAGCCAGGCCTTAGTGATTAAGTGAGTGTTTCATAGCCTATTCGTTTGTCACTCTTCAAAGAAGGAGCTGAACTCAATAAAGTGTGCTTATAAGTGATATCCTCTGCATCTGAGTCCTCATTTTGGTCCAGGCCTGACACTGTTGTTGTTCATCAGCCAGTCGACATGAGTTACATCAGAAGTCAGAGCCTCGCAGAGAAAATTCTGCAACCAAAAAATGTTGTTAAGACCAACGTCAAACCAACAAAGGAAACCAATTTAAGCTTCACTTCAGCTGAAGAGATCAACAGGTACCGCCTGAAACCGAGAGGCCTGTTTCTTTCAGCTTCTGTCTCCATTCAAGGACACAGTTGGCAGGTTTACATCCACATTTTAACCACATTTTCAGGTGCCATCATACTACTGAAGAAAAGGAGGGTGCAATGAGTTGCTGTCATTAAAAGAGCTCCAGTCAAAGCTCAAATGGTGGAAAACAGGATAGAAATCTGATTTCTGTTAGTTAGGTTACAGTCTCCTTTTGCCTCCACAGTCATCTGATGTTTTCAGCTTTTCTCTGAAAGTGACAAGAGTTGTTTAAGTCACATGTTTCATGCACATTATCATTTATTTAGGAAGTCAGTTTCCATTGTGCCGTCGCATTTTGTTCAATCTGGCAAACGAAGAAATAAAAAACTAGTGAGAATGTCGTATATTCGTTCTTTCTGTATCCAAAGATTCAAAAACGACGTTTGTTTTCCCATCATCCACTTGAAAGGGAAAACCTAGTGGCGGTGAGCGGATTTTGCCAGCGGCACTTTCCCCTTTAAACACACCGACTCCTTCGTCTCAGAGCTGTGTCTCTGGGCTAGAGACAGCGGACAGGCAGAGTGTTTGCAGGGAGGGCAGCCTCTCCATACAAACCCGGTTTGTACAACTTGGTTTCATTCAGCCTGTCCGCTCTCTCTCGCCCAGAGACACTGTTGCAGCGCAGTGTAATCCAAGAAGAGCGGCAGCCGCCGATGGCAACCAAAGAGTGCGGTGTGGTGGGGAAACTACATCATTTATTCACTCTGTTTCCACTGAACTTCGTCACATCTTACTTGTATCCATACGCCAATTCCACCTCCTTCCACCAAGTGTTTCCATTCAGTTTGAAAATCTGAATAATAAGAGGAAGAGAGCCTTTGCTTGACTGATAACAGCTTCATACGATGATGTTTAAAAAACAGGAAGCCTCAGTGATCGTTAACCACGAAAAGAAAAAAATGTGAGAGCGTTGTCATTCCACTTCTCAGCGGTTGAGTTCCTGTTCTCTGCTCTGAATAAAGCTGTGGTACCGGTTAGTTTTCAGGTATTCAGTCATTCGTGAATGATGAGGGTGAACATCTGCAGCTGCCTGTTGGCCTTGTTTCTGGGCTTTAATGTCACTACAGGTAAGATCATTTAAAAGATAATCAATAATTCTGACTAATGCTATTTCTCATCAGGTTGAACACATTTCTGTGTTTTCAGATTTTTTTATTGTATTCAGTGTCATAGCTCCATGTACGTCTTTGACTATCACCTATGCAGGGAAACATAAAAAACACAAAAAATTGAGAATTCTGACGTTAAAGTCACAACTTTAATACATTTTTAACATGTGTAACCTCTTTCATGGATACATCATATGTTTTGTTAATAGTAGAATAGCCCACTGTACGTATGTCTACACAAAGCTGCGTAATTTTAAATTAAATAATACAGTAAATAAATGTTTATTTCATTCAGAGTAGTATCCATATAACACAGAGAGCATTTTGCCATTGAAACGATTTCAAAACTGGTTCAGAACAATTTGAAGATGTTGATTAAATGCTTTAATTTAGACTGGATTTGACCCAGATTTGCAATACTGGCTTTTAACAGAGAGACAACTGAGAGGATTGGATGTGGTTTCTTTGTCTTCTCAGCAAATTCTTCAATTTAACAATCAGCTGTGGGAACAACCCAATCGCCAGAATGAATGTCAGATACATACATTTCTGCAAAATACTGATGTGTGTTATTGCTGGTTTTGCTGCAGTGGTGCATCTTGTTGAACTGGTTGCATTTTGTTTCCACACACTTGTTAAATGATTGTTCATAAAGTGACTGTCTACCTGGCGTCCGATAGTGTGTGTGTGTGTGTGTGTGTGTGTGTGTGTGTGTGTGGTTGTGTGCGTGTGGCTGTGTTACACAGCCACACGCACACAACCACACACACGTACACAGCCTGTGTACGTGTGTGTGGCTGTGTGCATGTGGCTGTGTACGTGTGTGCATGTGGCTGTGTACGTGTGTGTGTGGCTGTGTACGTGTGGCTGTGAACGTGTGTGTGTGGCTGTGTACGTGTGGCTGTGAACGTGTGTGTGGCTGTGTACGTGTGTGTGGCTGTGTACGTGTGGCTGTGAACGTGTGTGTGGCTGTGTACGTGTGTGTGTGGCTGTGTACGTGTGGCTGTGAACGTGTGTGTGGCTGTGTACGTGTGTGTGTGGCTGTGTACGTGTGGCTGTGAACGTGTGTGTGTGGCTGTGTACGTGTGGCTGTGAACGTGTGTGTGGCTGTGTGCATAACTAGAACAACGCAATTTTGAAGATGGAGCAGTGAAACTATATTTTGCCTAAAGCTTAAAAATGGCCAGGGACGCCACGTATTTTTCGTTAGTGATTTTTTTCACTATGTACAGAAGGCCCAGTTCTGATAGGCACGGTTCGCCACTGATTTACAGAAATGTAGGGGGTGGGCCGGTGGTGGGCCGGTGCGGTCAGAATTTTCCCGGTGGATTTTGGTGCCCCACTCCGCCCCTGTCAACAAGCAAGATCATTTCTAAACAAGGATCAGCACCCTGTCAAAGAGATGTGCTTTTTATGTCTTTCTTCATAATTAACTAAATAATTAATAATTAATCTCAATCAGACTTCAACAAAATTCTGCCTCTGGACAGTCGGAGAGCCTGTGGACGACCCGGGCAGACGACAGAATAGTTAGAGGTCAAAGTTTAATTAACTTTTTTGAACGTGATGAAAAAATCACTCATGCAATGTTCAGAAGAGAGCATCAGAGAACAATGCGCCTCTTTAATGTCGGCTGCACTCATTTCATTTGATGGATGAATGTAAATCTGTCTGATCTCAGAGGTCACAATGAAGAACACTTCTCTTAAAATGCTTGTAG
Source organism: Pagrus major (assembly GCF_040436345.1). Lineage (NCBI taxonomy): Eukaryota > Metazoa > Chordata > Actinopteri > Spariformes > Sparidae > Pagrus > Pagrus major. The sequence continues at coordinate 927,141 of NC_133217.1, forward strand.
ATTTATTAAAAAGTGTTTTTCTTTTACAGTAATGAGCGTGAGGGGGCGCTCCTTCTCCCTGCCTCGTCCTCGCCCTCCAGAACTCAACCCTCGCCCTCCAGTGTCCATCCAGGACTTTCCAGCATTCAAACCTCGCCCTCCAGCATTCAACCCTCGTACTCCATGGTCTATCCAGGAATTTCCAGCGTCCAACCTTCATCCTCCAGCGTCCAACCGTCGTCCTTCAGCGTCCAAACGTCGTCCTTCAGCCCCTGACCCTCCAGCGTCCAACCGTCGTCCTCCATGGTCTATCCAGGAATTTCCAGCTTCCAACCCTCAACCTCCAGCGTCCAAACGTCGTCCTCCATGGTCTATCCAGGAATTTCCAGCTTCCAACCCTCAACCTCCAGCGTCCAAACGTCGTCCTTCAGCGTCCAAACGTCGTCCTTCAGCCCCTGACCCTCCAGCGTCCAAACGTCGTCCTTCAGCGTCCAAACGTCGTCCTTCAGCCCCTGACCCTCCAGCGTCCAAACGTCGTCCTTCAGCGTCCAAACGTCGTCCTTCAGCCCCTGACCCTCCAGCGTCCAAACGTCGTCCTTCAGCGTCCAAACGTCGTCCTTCAGCGTCCAAACGTCGTCCTTCAGCGTCCAAACGTCGTCCTTCAACCCCTGACCCTCCAGCGTTTGACCCTGACCCTCCAGCGGAAACTGACAGATTCTTATGTTACAGAGAGTCAGCTGTGCAGCTTCCCACCATCCAACCAGGTAACATCAAACTTCAACAAAGTCAATCTGCTTCCTGTTTCCTCTCTGGCTTTCAAAATAGTTTCTCCTCTATAAATGTTGCGAGAGCATAGATGACAAATTGAACCACGTATAAAAGAAAACGACTGGCAGAAGAAAATATGAATTCATCCACTCCAGTTATGTGAATATCAGCAGATGGTTCCTTGAGATCAACGGTAGATGGAGCAAACACTCCAATGCGCAACGAGACGACAGAGTTAAAAATAGTGTCAATCAAACCTCAAATGTAGAAAACATGAAAAACATAACTTTCACATTTCTTTATGTTGTAACTTTTACGTTTGTTTAGGTTGAATTTTCTATTTCTCTCTTTTCACAGTGTTGTCCTGATGCTCTGGTTAGGTTTAGGCACTAAGACCACTTGGTTATTGTTGGGAAAACATCATGGTTTGGCTTAAAATACCTGTTTTGGTCACTACAATCACACGTGCAGGTAGTCTGACTTCCCGTTATGTCCACAGGTGTTCTTAAAAACATCCAGTGGTGTGACTCAAACTGAGGTCGTCCGTTTGGCAGCCTTGTTGGCTGTAATAATGACACCGCCTTCCCCTCCACCTGCCGCTGCAGCAGCGTAACGTGAACGTGATGGTGTAAACGTCAACCTCGGATAGATCTGTAGTTTGCAAAACATAATCTGGAGACCAGGCTGAATACTGATATCTCTGTTAGTTTCATGTATTTATGTGAGGAAGGTTACAGTCTCCAGTCCTCGCTTCACATATCTGATGGTTTCTGAAAGTGATAAGAGACGTTAAAGTCACATGTTTTGTGTACGTCATCATTTCTTCAGTAAGTCTGTTGTTCATAACCACATTTTTCCTTTGCTGACCACTTTTGCTTTACTAAGAGCAAAATTAGCAGTTTTTCTGAAGACAAAGAGTTGTTTGCGCGACATTGGGACATTTTTGCAACAGATTTAGTGCAGAACTGGATATTTAAAACCCAAACCTGCGTGGTCACCAGAGTGGGGCGCCTGTGCACTGTAATGATTTAATATGTCTAAAACCAACAGCCAATCACCAAAACTGATCCTGAACTGCTGCAACAACATCTGTTGCCACTAAAGATGAGGGCACCGTCGGTCTTTACAGGGAATCTGTGCCAACACATGTTAGGTTCAGTGGAGTATTTCATTCTGTTTCTCAGAGATTTCTCAGTGGAATTGAAATTTGATAACAACCTGTACTACTGGATCATAATGAAGTGAGTGAACCGCTGGATGAAAACACAATAATGAGTCTTAGGGTTACGGAGAACTTCGATCCCCGGGATCGCAGCAATTACAGACTATCTGCTTTTAAGAGGCTGTGGCACGCTCATTTTTTTAAGCTAAGAGGAAGATGTCGCGCTGTCTTTTCGGGAAGAGGGCTGGATAAGCTGGATAATTGCCATTTTCAAAGTGTTCCCTCGACCTCTCATCTCAAGATGTCTGAATTAAAATGAGTTCAGTGGGTAGCCTCGACCCTCCCCTTTACAGATATGCCCACTTTATTCTAACTCCATGCAGTTTTATGCAATGCAGAGTAAATATGTTATTTTTGCCGATTCTTTATAAGGTGTATTGCATAATTTCTGTACACAGGGGGCACTAAATCCCCCATTACCTGAACTCCCCCTAGAAGCACATCAGACAGGTCGACACATCATGTTTAAATATATATCTTTAAATGCTATATTTATGGCTGAAAATGACAAAAAACAAGTTTGCAGATTTCAGATATCTACATAATGGAAATGAACCAATAGTTCACAGTGATCTGGTCTCAACTATGTTTTAATGCAGCTGAATTGACCGTATACTGAACATTTGTGCATATTCATTAAAAACGGTGTTTCTTTTACAGAAGAATGCCAAAAAACATTCAACCAGAGCACGCCCATCATTCTCAGCTGTCCTCCCTCTGTGAAGGGAAACGTGACGTGGAGCAGAGAGAGAAATGGGGGCAAAGTTGACCTACTGACAGCTGATGGCGACGAAGAAAGGAAACACATCCGTGACCTGCACGGACGATACCGTTTACAAGCAAATAAATCACTTCTTATTGCCAGAGCTGCTGTCTCCGACGCTGGAAGATACTTCTGTAACAGTGAAGCAGCTGGGGAGCTGACTGTGATGAGTTCAGGTAACATCAAGCTTCAATAAAGTCCACAAACAAACTGCACTGGGCCCAGGACAGAACCGTGGGGAACACCAACCCCAATCCACGCCTGTGGCTATTAATGCATTCACATACAAGCATCATTTTGATATTGAAGGCTGAAGTGCAGGAGAAGTTTAAAGTAACATAAAACTGTGATAAACTACATGTTTTTGTTCAGATGTATTAAATATGGTGTGTTAAAAATGGAAATATTCAACCGACTCAACGTTTCTGCAAAACCACAAAAAAAGTCCAAACTGAACTTTTCTTTATGTAGATGTTTGACGCATGTTTAACTTCAGTTTTCTGTTCCTCTCTCATCAGAATGATCTGCTTAGCTTTGGGCACCTGGTTAAAGTAATGAAAACATCATGTTTGGCTTCAAAAAGGCTGCACGCTTCCATCGCCACGAAGGCTGGAAATGTCCCCAGGTCTCCTTTAAAAAAAATAAAATAAAATAAAACAAATGATCTTTCTCTCTCTCTCTTTTTCTTCTTTGTGATTCTGATTTTTCTTCACAAAAACTACATAATGCACCTTTAACCAAGCAACACAGTGTAACACAAAGATCAGTTTAAAATACATAAAACACATTTTCCATCACAGTCAGTAACAGTAACAACAGTGAGCTTTTCAAACCTTTTAATACAATTAAATTTGAGATGAAGTCACTTTATGTTACATAAGAAAAAAAATAGAAATGATTTCTCTTTTTTGGGTGGTAAACGTTGATGTGGCTAAAGTGAACTGTTGGTCGCATGTATTGTTGTAGCCTCTAACACACTTGAAAACCAACTTGTTTTATAAAGAAAACCCCTTTTAAAGGGTCTTAAAGTCTTAAATATGAAGTTTCTTGGCTATATACACCGTATATTATTCTATAAGACTGAAGCTAAAGCTGTGGCCACTGAAAGCACAGTCCTCCCTGGCAGAGGTTTTAAAATGCAGAGCCAAAAACACAAGAAGAGACTGTTGAGGTGTGCAGGACGTCCAGCAGACACCTGTGAGGAGACAGCAGAGGACAGAGCAGCAGATATCACAAACAGCTCACGTGTAAAAGCAACAAAACAACAGCTTAACAATATAAAGTGTATTTTAAGATCAGATGTAAATTCTTGTGCCAGAGGTTTCTAGAGATTGTACCTGTTGTTTCTGTGTGACGGAGGATCAGACGTCATTTTGTCTTTGTGTCGCGTGACGCTTCTGTTCCTGTCGAGCTGCCAAAGACAGAAGACGAACATGGAGACGACATTTTGATTTAACTTCTGTCTTTACTTTTCAGTTTGTTGCAGAACATCTCATGAACACTTCTTCAGGTTCAGTGATCCCTGGTGGAAAGTTCAACAGATCCAACAGTAGCAACAGTGCCACCATGTGGCCGTTCAAAGATTATAATTCATCAGCCGATCAATCAAACTTTATTTAAACAGCAACTTTCAAACAAATCAAATGAGTTTCAGAGTTCTTTACTTGAATGAACAATAAATAATAAGAGATAAAAAAAAAGCAGTGACAATAATAAATATATGAATACAATAATAAAATAAATGAAAACCGTATTTTCACTTAAGAATTAAACATTAATAAATAAAATCCTGAGCTGTGAAGGTGAGAAACACAAACACCACCAACATGTGCACCTGCACAGACTTTCTGCCATTTTGTCCTCTTTTACCAGATTAAGTTTTAAAAAAGATAAAAGTTATTAATTATTCTGATTATTATCTTTCATTTTAATTCTTGAATTAGTCGTACAGTTGCTCTGCCCTCCCCCCTTTCAGAAAACAGTTCATTCTGTCAGTATATGACACCAATATTCATCAGATATGTACACGTGTATGTATATTTTCCATTTTTTATGTATTTCTAGATTCTTATTGGATTATTTTCTTTTGATTCAGTTTTTTTGTTCATTGCATGTTTTTTTTAATGATAATTGGCACTTGTTGTTTTTTTTCTAAATTATGTTACGTACATTTTTATGGTTTTATTGTTGTTTCTGTTTTTTCTGTCTGTAATTTCATGTGTGTGAAAATTAAGTCAATAAATAAATATGATGATTTCCTCTTATTTTACCAGTTAGATATCTGCTGTCTCTCACCTCTCTCAGATGTCTCAGCTTCCATCACAGTCAGGTACACAGCAGGTTTTCCATCACAGTAGTAAAGTCCAGAGTCCCACTTCAGCACGTATCTTATAGTCAACGTCTTGTCCACAGGTGAAACATAAACCCGTTGGTTCTGTTGGATTTCACCCTCGTCTGTGCTCCATGTTGGAACATGTGATCCTCCAACATCATGAGGACAATTCAGAGTGACAGTGGTCAACTCTGTAGCAACAAGTCTGATTGTTCCTGAACACAATAAAACAAAACAAGATTAATTTAACGTACCATCATAAAATGATCACTCATATTCAGGAGAAAGTCAGTGGCTGTGTGAAGAGATTTGCTCAGATTAAGAATAACTCACACTGGCCGTGATACAACGTAAATATATTTTCCAGATGTGATCACAGATAGTTCAGCAGCTTTTGAAATTTTACAGATCAAAATGTCGTTTTATTTCATTTATAGTGAAGCACATTAAAATCTTCATAGATAAAAATAAATTACTAACTTTTAAAACTGCCCAAAATGTTTCTCCACTACAGTTTCATCCCCTGATACAAATCTACTGTGGTAAGTCATTTTTATTACATTTTAAATGCATCATTTCTTTAACATGCCAAAGTTTTTCTGTTATCAATGTTTAAAATCATGATGGACATGATGAGACATGATGCTGAAACAAGAAGAGAAAACAAAGTGTGATGTTACCTGATGGGATCACCGTCAGCTCCACAGCTGCTTCATTATTACACAGGTATCTTCCAGAGTCTGAGACAGTTACTTTGAAAATGTAAAGTGATTTATCTGCCAGTGAACTGTATCGTTTATACGGGTCAGGAATGAGTTTCTTGTCCATGTCACCATCGACCGTAAGAATGTCAACTCTGTGTCCATTCGTCTCTCTGCTCCACGTCACTTTACCCTCCACAGAGTGAGGACAAGGCAGAGTGACCGACCTCTTCTCCTCGACTATTTCATGTTTTATTGCTGCAAATGAAAATACATTTTGTAAATATGAAAGTTCACATTTTATTATTATTATTAAATGGGGTTTACTTCAGTGCTCTTGAATTTCGTGATGTAAGAGTTATATCAAATCCCAGTTTAGCAGAAAAACATGTAGCTAACTAACTGATAAGAAGTGTATTTTAACAGGCGAGTGACTGATTAATTTCTAAAAGTTCTTACCTGCAGTGACATTACAGCCCAGAACAAAGACGACCAGGCAGCTGTAGATGTTCACCCTCATCTTCACGCAGAAAAGATTCAGTTGACAGAGTGAAGTCCGAGCTCTGCTTATGTATAGCATGAGAACAGGAACTGTGTGGTTACTGGCTGGTTTTCTCAAAAAAGTCAGTGTTTTTTTATGGTTGAAGATGACGTGGTTTACTGTGTAAAGATGAGGTCACACGTCTGTCACCAACAACCTAAACCCTCCTGGTAGTGGAAAGTTTTAGACTATAGACTATAAGCATCACTAGGCCTCGGTGTAAAGTGCAGCCTGGATTAGATTTTCCTTTAACATGTCTTTTTGTGGTTGTTGAACACACATTTTCTTTTGTGCATTCATCTTCCACCAACAACAAACACTGTGCTGGAACCAGAAAGTATTCTGGGTTCAGTTGTAGAAGTGGTACAAAGCAATCTATCGATGCTCCTTTTCTTCACCAGGCACCTTTGGCGTCCCACAAGGGTCTCGTCTCGGACCACTGTTGTTAATTATCGCCTACACACGATAATTAGTGTCCTTTAGTGATAGAAAACTAAAATGATACAACAATCACCACAGAGGGATGAACTTAGTTGCCTGAATATTTATTAAATGATATTTAATGTGTGATCACATGGGTGCAAAACAATGGAGTGGTATTAATTCCTGGGCAGGCGGGTCTGTAAGACAAGACAGGACAAGACAAAAATATTACCAACCAAAGCTTTAAATGTTGATATTTTATTATATATTTCTTTTACTTTTTTTTGCAGAACCCATCCACACCAACATGAACATATTACTATAGACTGTGTGTGTTTAATACAGCCGAGCCCATAAGTTCTGTGTTCAGTCTCTGTGTGACTGAAATGAGCCTCATGATGAAGCCTGATCCTCCGAGCGCACTTTAATTTATATTCTTGAATCACACCATGCATTCCTTCTGTGGACTAAAATAAAAAGACATAGAAGATGTTTGTCTTGTCATGTCATTAATGACTACGTTATAGAAGGAACAGGTCTACTGTGTTTCATATGACTGAGCCTATAATTAAATATATTTATTCCTGTCTCATAATATATCAGACTTTGATCCTTTTTCTGATCTTAAAATCAATGACCTTCCAGGAAATAATCCTGACCCTCAACCTCAAACTCTAGTGTTGGTGATTATTTTAAAGTCTTTTACACGTGAGCTGTTTGTGATATCTGCTGCTCTGTCCTCTGCTGTCTCCTCACAGGTGTCTGGTGGACGGAGCTGCTGGACGTCCTGCACACCTCAACAGTCTCTTCTTGTGTTTTTGGCTCTGCATTTTAAAACCTCTGCCAGGGAGGACTGTGCTTTCAGTGGCCACAGCTTTAGCTTCAGTCTTATAGAAAAATGTATGGTGTATATAGCCAAGAAACTTCGCATTTAAGGGTTCTGCTGATAAAAGATGTTGGTTTTAAAATGGTTTTTGAGGCTTTAACAAAACGTACGACCGACAGTTCACTTCAACAAAATCAATGGTTACATCTGCAGGGACAACACAATTTATAGCTACTGTTTGACTTTGTTCATATGTGGCAGACCCTGCCACCTTTCTAGCTTCAAACAGTGTTCTTGGACCTTATTTTCCTCTGAGAACAGCTGATTTAACATTTATTTTACCAAAACTACATAGTGCCCCTTTAAAAGGGCATCAGCGAGTAAAGAAAACTGTGTCTAACTCAGCTACACAAGAACCTGTGGTCGAGATGAGGAAACTGCCGGTTGTCACAACAAACAGTTGTGACAGTCTTGCGACAGCCCATTTGCAGAAGGTGTGAATAAATTCACAGAAAGAAGGATTCTTGTTACTGCTCTTTATTTCTCAGACTGTCACCACAAAGTTGACTTTGCCGGCAGGATCACATGTGTGGATTGACAGTTGCTGTTCGAGTCCCCGCATTCAAGCTCCCCAATAAAGTGTGTAGAGAAAGTGGCACCTGAAGCCTGAGATGGGCCGAGACCCTGTTGTGGTTCCTTAGCCTCATTTATATAACACAATATGGTTCATTGTACAACCCTCAGTAGACAAAAGGGTTATAAAAGGAACCCTTATAATAAGGCTGTGTTTAGATACCCCCTCGTGGGTTCTAGATTAAACACTTTTTTAGAACCACCTGGGTGGATTAGCACCCTTATAATGTGGAATGGTTCTGGATGCCCCCAGAGAGGGTTCTTGGTGTTTACATTACACCATAGAAAGGTTCTCTGGAGAACCTATTATTGGGGGCTCAGGGTAGAACCTTCAAAGATGGTTCTAGGTATAATCCTTGATGTTGGTAGACCCTTTCAGGGTCCCAGGAGGGACCTAAACGGCCCCACCAGAACCAAAAATTGTTCTCCTACAGGTACGAGCTGAAGAATGGTTCTATGGAGCACTTTTATTTCTAAGTCTGCGACCAAAGAAAACAAATAACAGGAAAGAACTCATACATGTCTGCACAATCCTCTGAATTTCTTATGTTAATAGTATAAATCAATCAATATAAACAAATAGTCAATCCACTGAGATACTTCACACTGCACTCATAAAACCTTTAATTCACCCTGTGGAGGAATGTTGTTCTCTGATGATCATCGCATGATTTTAAATCCTCGTTTTTCCTTGTTTTTCTATGTTTTGATGTTTTACATTCGCTGTCAGCAGAAGATGATGTTGGGACCCACAGATGAAGTCGTTCATTGTGGATTTCAAAATGGACTCTGAAGTTTCCCAGAATTCTCCAGTCTTCATACCTCGGTGCAAAGACTGCCAAGAGACCCAGCTTTGAGCTACTATTGGTCAGGGTGACAGACCCCCCACTGACTAGATAGTCAAAACTCCAGCTGCTTCATTTGCTCTCTCTCTTCTCCACCGCTCTCCCCACGAGGCTGCTGCCCTCAGGTTCTCTTCTCCAGGATTCTTCTGGGCCTAACAGCTGCTGAGAGTTGCCAGCTGCATTTCCAGCAGGCCCAAAGAACTTCTCACAGCAGTGACGCAAGGTCCTGCTAGTATTCCAGATCAGTTAGCCCCAGCAGCTGCGACGCAAAGCTCACCAGCTAACTACACAAACCAAGGAACATGAAGCAAGTTAACACCGAGCTGCTATACCTGCAAAGGAAAGGAGCGACCAGTTTCCTCCACCTGCTGTCTTTCATCAGACCTTGCACAGCAAAATCAGCACTGTTAGAAATAGGGATTACAACCTTCTCCTGCTTGTCTTATCAGCCAATGAACCATCAGCACCTTTTCTTCAAAGACTGGTAATGTTGAACTGGACCTAGATAGCATACAGCATAGCATAGCACGGCTATTGATAGTTTGCTTTGCTACAAGGCTAATTTGATGTTAGTTGAATTATGCTTCACACAGACTCAGGGTCTTTGCATGCAACTAACCATCTTCTATAACCTGGCATCACATCACACGCACAGTCCTTCAACCTGGAGCATCACACACTATATAATAATAATAATTATCACTGATAATCATTATTATTGATAGCCAAATGTAACCAAAAACTCCCTATTAATGTTGCATGAAGCACTACAATGTCAACAAGAAAGGGGAGACATAACAGAGCTGATGAAATCATGAGTGACGTTATAAAGCCAACACACATGACTCAGTTTATTTGGAAGTTCCCAAAAATAGAAAAAGAGAAGGATGTGGAAAGAAAACAAACTACTGGACAATACTCATACAAGTTTGCACAATCCTCTGAATATTTCTATGATATAAAATCCATCAGCTGAATGAAAGCACAGTCCTCCCTGGCAGAGGTTTTAAAATGCAGAGCCAAAAACACAAGAAGAGACTGTTGAGGTGTGCAGGACGTCCAGCAGCTCCGTCCATCAGACACCTGTGAGGAGACAGCAGAGGACAGAGCAGCAGATATCACAAACAGCTCACGTGTAAAAGACTTTAAAATAATCACCAACACCAGAGTTTGAGGCTGAGGGTCAGGATTATTTCCTGGAAGGTCATTGATTTTAAGATCAGATAAAGGATCAAAGTCTGATATATTATGAGACAGGAATAAATATTTTTAATTGTAGGCTCAGTCATATGAAACACAGTAGACCTGTTCCTTCTATAACGTAGTCATTAATGACATGACAAGACAAACATCTTCTATGTCTTTTTATTTTAGTCCACAGAAGGAATGCATGGTGTGATTCAAGAATATAAATTAAAGTGCGCTCGGAGGATCAGGCTCATTTCAGTCACACAGAGACTGAACACAGAACTTATGGGCTCGGCTGTATTAAACACACACAGTCTATAGTAATATGTTCATGTTGGTGTGGATGGGTTCTGCAAAAAACAACAATAAACGCTTCACTTCGGTCTGTAACGCGGATTGTAATGCGTTTCGTGACATAACTGTAGAAATATATTATTGAAATATTATTAGTAATGCTTTAAATTACTCTGCTAAAAGAAATATATAATAATATATCAACATTTAAAGGTTTGGTTGGTAATATTTTTGTCTTGTCTTGTCTTGTCTGCCTACAGACCCGCCTGCCCAGGAATTAATTCCACTCCATTGGTTTGCACCCATGTGATCACACATTAAATATCATTTAATAAATATTCAGGCAACTAAGTGTGTCCCTCTGTGGTGATTGTTGTATCATTTGAGTTTTCCATCATTAAAGAAAGATTTGTGTGTAGGCGATAATTAACAACAGTGGTCCGAGACGAGACCCTTGTGGGACGCCAAAGGTGCCTGGTGAAAAAAAAGGAGCATCGATAGATTGCTTTGTACCACTTCTACAACTAAACCCAGAATACTTTCTGGTTCCAGCACAGTGTTTGTTGTTGGTGGAAGATGAATGCACAAAAGAAAACGTGTGTTCAACAACCACAAAAAGACATGTTAAAGGAAAATCTAATCCAGGCTGCACTTTACACCGAGGCCTGGTGATGCTTATAGTCTATAGTCTAAAACTTTCCACTACCAGGAGGGTTTAGGTTGTTGGTGACAGATGTGTGATCATCTTCACACATTAGTAAACACGAGTGTTCATTAAAAGACACTGAAGTCTTTGAGGAAACCAGTCATTAACCACACAGTTCCTGTTCCCATGCTTGACAGAAGCAGAGCTTGAACTTTACTCTGTCAACTGAATCTTTTCTGGGTGAAGATGAAGGTGAACATCTACAGCTGCCTGGTCGTCTTTCTTCTGGGCTGTAACGTCACTGCAGGTAAGAACTTTTAGAAATTAATCAGTTACTCGCCTGTTAAAATACACTTCTTATCAGTTAGTTAGCTACATGTTTTTCTGCTAAACTCAGATTTGATAAAACTCTCTTAAATCAGAAAACTCAACAGCAATGAACTCTATTAAAAGTAATAAAATGTGAACCTTCATATTTATCAAATCTTCTTTTCTTTTGCAGCAATAAAACATGAAATAGTCGAGGAGAAGAGGTCGGTCTCTCTGCCTTGTCCTCACTCTGTGGAGGGTGAAGTGACGTGGAGCAGAGAGACGAACGGAGACAGAGTTGACATTCTTAAAGCTGGTGAGGACGGGGACAAGAAACACATTCCTGACCGAGGCAAACGATACAGTTCACAGGCAGATAAATCACTTCACATTAGCAGAGTTACCGTCTCAGACTCTGGAAGATACCTGTGTAATAATGAAGCAGCTGTGGAGCTGACGGTGATCCCATCAGGTAACATCACACTTTGTTTTCTCTTGTTTCAACATCATGTTTCTAAGCTAAATGTTAAGCAACTATATATATTACAAAATATAATATCATCATTATTCATAACTTGAACACTGAAGACTTACTTTTAAATTCATGCCTCAATGGATGGGCAGCAGAAGGTAATTCACTCCTGATGCTGTAGAGAAACATTTTGTTGCACTTCTGCATTCAGGGCCGTCCACACCGAGGACGACAACTATAACTATAAGTAGATTGTTTAAAAAATCATTTTAACTCAGGTGGACGGTGGAGTTCACAACACAACACAACTATAAGGACAACGACAGGACCGGATCAAATCATTGGGTTCTGAATCCATCTGAACTTACAGGACCATCAGCTAGTTTGATTTTAGAGAACAGGAGTGATTATAATACTGGTTTCTAACTGACCTCATTTATGTCAGCTAACTGAAGGCACTTTCAGTTGATACGTATGATAATTTTATGATGGTGCATAACATGTATCTTGTTTTGTTTGTTGTGTTCAGGAACAATCAGACTTAATGCCACAAAGTGGACCAGAGTCACTCTGAATTGTCCTCATGATGTTGGAGGATCACATGTTCCAACATGGAGCACAGACAAGGGTGAAATACAACAAGGTGAATGGCTTTATGTTTCACCTGTGGACAAGACGTTGACTATAAGACAGGTGCTGCCGGGGGACTCTGGACTTTACTACTGTGATGGAAAACCTGCTGTGTACCTGACTGTGATTGAAGCTGAGACATCTGAGAGAGGTGAGAGACAAGAAGTCAGAGAGGAACAAAGAAATATGAGTAAAAAATTAATCATTTTAAAGAATAATTCATGATTTGGGGAAATTAAATTTTTAATTGTCTTGCTGAGAGTTAGATAAGAGGATTGATGTCACTTTCATACCTGTCTGTTAAACATGAAGCTCAGCTAGCCAGCTGGTTAGCTTAGCAGAAACACTTGTCCTGTAGTTCAACGTGCCTGCTGTGAGCTCCTCTCTGCAGCTGTTTTTAGACGTTAAAATATTCTGAACTTTGCTCAGAGCAGCTCGGCTTTTTCCAATAATTACATCTGATCTGACAGTTGTGCTTTTAGCAACGAGTCTCTGTGTGATCGGCTGCATAGAGGTGCTGGTCAGTTGATTTTGTGACCTTTGGACAGAGGCAGGCTAACTGTTTCCTCTGTTTACAGTCTCTGTGCTAAGCTAAGCTAACAGGCCTCTGGGTGCAGCTTATTTAGTGTAAATACATGAGTGGTGTCAGTCTGCTCAGCTGACTCTCAGAGAGAAGTGTCTGTTATTCCTTTACAAAGTTACTGCAGACAGGTGAGTTCATACAAGGCTAAATAATGCTGAATTAAAGAGGAAACAACATCTTCTGCTTTCAGCTGTTTATGTCGAGAAAGACCAAAGACTTTTTATACTTCTGAGTTTGAGTGTTTGATTTCATCTCTCTGTGGTAAATGTCGTCTATCTCACACTGAACATACCGAGGCTCCACCTCCACCTCCACCTCCAGCAACCTCAACACCAACAACTCAAACTGAGACTAAACCAACAACAAGACAAACACGTAAGAAGAAGAAGAACAGTACGATAAAACAGGGTTTTTACATTGATGAAATCTAAAAGAGCTCAAAGACAAATAAAAGCAACAGCATGAAGCCGTGAGGAGCAGTTATTCAGACAGATACAGAGATCTACAGTCAGTGCTGACTGGCACCTTTGACACTGTGCTAAAATTAAACCTGTGAGTTTGTGGTCTAATGAAGGAAGTCGAGCGCACGACATGCTCTGCATGCAAGTACAAGTTAAGAGAACCAATCAACACAATAATGAAAGAGGTCTGTCTCAGATATGATGAATGACTTTGTCACTTTATGTTTCACATCATGTTTAAATATGAAAAACCTTTTAACATGTGAGATTCACAGGATTCACATTCAAGATCTCCACAAGAACAAACCATCACATCACACACAGCTACACAATGTGTGTTTACATGAACTAGAAAACCTCATCAAGTCGCTTCAATACTATTTAATTTAACTTTTTCATCATTTTATTTCAAAGTGCTCTCAGATGACAACATTTTCACTGATGTTTGCTTGGACACTATTTAATTTACCTTGTGGAAAAATGACAGCTTGAGCTTCACCAAAACTAACCACAGTGACATTTTGCTGTTGTGTAGATGTGGATTGTCAAAGATACGAGCAAAGCAACACAGTCAGGTTAACGTTACACTTATGACTGAGTTATAACACCATTTTAAGAAATCTACAACAGAGTCATGGATAATCTCTTTGTTGAAGCCGTTTCAACATAAGAACTTTTTGATCGACTGTCTCCATCTGGACTTTAAATGGTGATTGACAAATGTAATCGCTGTTATATCTAAACTCTCAATACAACCTGATGGTCCATAGTTACAAATCAGAGTAATATTTCCACCAGTCGACCAGAATGTAACAGGAGATATTCTAAATTAAGATTTTTACTGGTCATTAATGTGTTGTGGATATGTTTGATGTACATTTTTAGAAAGTTTGATGGGATTACCTACTGAACTGATTCTTTCTATCCCACTCGCAAGGAACAAAGACACCAACAACAACTATGACGCCAACTACAACTACAACTTCAACTTCAACTTCACCGTCGTCAAGCACAGGTAGGTCTACAATGAGGATCTGAAGTCTGACCAAGTGTTACAGAGTTATTAATTCTTACTTTGTCTTCCAGTCGCTCCTACGGACCATCACCACATCACTTTGGTGATTGGTATCGTTCTCCCCTCGCTCCTCCTCCTCCTCCTCATCATCATCATTTTTTGGCAGAAGTCATTCATTTTTCACAGCTACTTCCTGATACTGTAGTTGAGAAACATTTTGGTGTATTTCTGCTTTCCTTTGAATATATTTTAAGCTATCAATTTTATTCTTATTCATAAAAAACTAACCTGATTCACCAAATACTGTTAAATAAATTCTTTATTTATCTATGAAACTATCTCTGCTCTTTGATCGCATCTCATATATACAGGAAAAAATATCTTCCTCTGTTCTCAAACCTCATTCAGGTGTTAGTTACAGCTTATATTTCACAAAATATCATTTTAAAATACGTCTGTGAAGTCACATGTTCGTTAGGCTTTTTAGAACAAATCTCTTCACACAGCCACTGACTTTCTCCTGAACATGAGTCATCGTTTTATGATGGTACGTTAAATGAATCTTGTTTTGTTTGTTGTGTTCAGGAACAATCAGACTTGTTGCTACAGAGTGGACCACTGTCACTCTGAATTGTCCTCATGATGTTGGAGGATCACATGTTCCAACATGGAGCACAGACAAGGGTGAAATACAACAAGATGACTGGCTTTATGTTTCACCTGTGAACAAGACGTTGACTATAAAATACGTGCTGAAGTGGGACTCTGGACTTTACTACTGTGATGGAAAACCTGCTGTGAACCTGACTGTGATGGAAGCTGAGACATCTGAGAGAGGTGAGAGACAGCAGATATCTAACTGGTAAAATAAGAGGAAATCATCTTCAAACAACAAGATGCAGATATAAGTGTGACACATGCACAACAGTACAGTAAATGTCTTTGTAACGTACAGTACAGTCTGCAGAGCAGGTTTACTGCCGACTCTAAATAAAGGTTAACATTGTTTCTTGTCCTTGTAATATGTAATTTTCTCTTTCTCATTTTGATTCTTTGTAGTTGTTGTCTGTCTTTGTGTTCATTTTGTGTGTCTCTTTGTCTTGTTTGTCTCTTTGTAGTTATTCTGTGTCTCTTTGAGATCATTTTGTGTTTCAATGTCGTTGTCTTGTGGTGACTTTGTTTCTCTGTAGTCCCCGTTGTCCTAATTTTGTGTTTTATGTCTCTTTGTGGTCATTTGGTGTCTTCTTTTGTTTCCTTGTTGTCACTTTGTGTCTCTGTAGTTATTTTTAGTCTGTTGAAGTTGTTTTGTGTCTCATTGTCATGTTTGTCTTGTTTGTGTCTCTTCATGGAGATTTTGTTTCTCTCTGGATTCATTTTGTGTTGTTTTGTGTCTCTGTGGTCGTTCTGTGACATTTGCTAAACTTTGACTTGTAGCTTCAGTTGACACAAATCACATCACTGACCAGATTTTGACGAGTTCCTCTAAAGGATGTCTCAACAGGACAGATGATAAAACATGTGTCTCTTAGCTCTGTTGAGAAGATGCATCATGTTGAGATAAAGTGTTTTTCTATGTGCCTATAACAGTGATATAGTTTGGACCAAGACAAAGAAATAAAGCCTGAACATTTATTGTAACTGGTGATGATGATGGTGTGAATGTTTCCAGTTCCTCCAGCTGCTCCTCACCTGTGGCAAATTGTTCGACTGGTGATTGGAGGACTGTATTTAATCATCATGGTCAGCATCACTGCCACCACCTGGACAAAAGGTGAACATGGTTACATCTCTCAGAGGTTTGGTGCATCAGAACATGTTTCTGTATCATAATGTTAATGTTTTTAACCACCAAGCACTCACAGTGTTTTATACATCAGCTCTGTACAAACATGAATTGTGCAAAATGTTAAAACTGAGTTATAGACATTTAAATTGATCATGTTGCTGCAGCGCCACCTGCTGGTGAAACGTCATCAAGCTGAGCAGCACAGATCAGAGCTGGTTCAGTGTTCATGTCATCTGGAGTTTTTATTTATTTATTTATTTATTTATTTATTTATGTTCTTACTTAATTTGTTAAGAGTTTATGAGATATTCTGCAAGCAAACAAACAAACAAACAAACAAACAAACAGAGCTGACTTCATGTCCAATAGTGACCATAAATATCAACTGAAAAGTAAAGACAGAAGTTAAATCAAAATGTCGTCTCCATGTTCGTCTTCTGTCTTTGACAGGTTGACGGGAACAGAAGCGACGTGCAACACAAAGACAAAATAACATCTGATCCTGCGTTACACAGAAACAACAGGTACAATCTCTAGAAGCCTCTGGCACAAGAATTTACATCTGATCTTAAAATACACTTTATATTGTTAAGCTGTTGTTTTGTTGCTTTTACACGTGAGCTGTTTGTGATATCTGCTGCTCTGTCCTCTGCTGTCTCCTCACAGGTGTCTGGTGGACGTCCTGCACACCTCAACAGTCTCTTCTTGTGTTTTTGGCTCTGCATTTTAAAACCTCTGCCAGGGAGGACTGTGCTTTCATTCAGCTGATGGATTTTATATCATAGAAATATTCAGAGGATTGTGCAAACTTGTATGAGTATTGTCCAGTAGTTTGTTTTCTTTCCATATCCTTCTCTTTTTCTATTTTTGGGAACTTCCAAATAAACTGAGTCATGTGTGTTGGCTTTATAACATCACTCATGATTTCATCAGCTCTGTTATGTCTCCCCTTTCTTGTTGACATTGTAGTGCTTCATGCAACATTAATAGGGAGTTTTTGGTTACATTTGGCTATCAATAATAATGATTATCAGTGATAATTATTATTATTATTATATAGTGTGTGATGCTCCAGGTTGAAGGACTGTGCGTGTGATGTGATGCCAGGTTATAGAAGATGGTTAGTTGCATGCAAAGACCCTGAGTCTGTGTGAAGCATAATTCAACTAACATCGAATTAGCCTTGTAGCAAAGCAAACTACCAATAGCCGTGCTCTGCTATGCTGTATGCTATCTAGGCCCAGTTCAACATTACCAGTCTTTGAAGAAAAGGTGCTGATGGTCCATTGGTCCAAGGTCTGATGAAAGACAGCAGGTGGAGGAAACTGGTCGCTCCTTTCCTTTGCAGGTATAGCAGCTCGGTGTTAACTTGCTTCGTGTTCCTTGGTTTGTGTAGTTAGCTGGTGAGCTTTGCGTCGCAGCTGCTGGGGCTAACTGATCTGGAATACTAGCAGGACCTTGCGTCACTGCTGTGAGAAGTTCTTTGGGCCTGCTGGAAATGCAGCTGGCAACTCTCAGCAGCTGTTAGGCCCAGAAGAATCCTGGAGAAGAGAACCTGAGGGCAGCAGCCCCGTGGGGAGAGAGGTGGAGAAGAGAGAGAGCAAATGAAGGAGCTGGAGTTTTGACTATCTAGTCAGTGGGGGGTCTGTCACCCTGACCAATAGCAGCTCAAAGCTGGGTCTCTTGGCAGTCTTTGCACCGAGGTATGAAGACTGGAGAATTCTGGGAAACTTCAGAGTCCATTTTGAAATCCACAATGAACAACTTCATCTGTGGGTCCCAACATCATCTTCTGCTGACAGCGAATGTAAAACATCAAAACATAGAATTCACCACAGGGTGAATTAAAGGTTTTATGAGTGCAGTGTGAAGTATCTCAGTGGATTGACTATTTGTTTATACTGATTGATTTATACTATTAACATAAGAAATTCAGAGGATTGTGCAGACATGTATGAGTTCTTTCCTGTTATTTGTTTTCTTTGGTCGCACACTTAGAAATAAAAGTGCTCCATAGAACCATTCTTCAGCTCGTACCTGTAGGAGAACAATTTTTGGTTCTGGTGGAACCGTTTAGGTCCCTCCTGGGACCCTGAGAGGGTCTACCAACATCAAGGGTTATACCTAGAACCATCTTTGAAGGTTCTACCCTGAGCCCCCAATAATAGGTTCTTCAGAGAACCTTTCTATGGTGTAATGTAAACACCAAGAACCCTCTCTGGGGGCATCCAGAACTGTTCCACATTATAAGGGTGCTAATCCACCCAGGTGGTTCTAAAAAAGTGTTTAATCTAGAACCCACGAGGGGGTATCTAAACACAGCCTTATTATAAGGGTTCCTTTTATAACCCTTTTGTCTCTTGAGGGTTCTACAAAGAACCACATTGTGTTGTATTAATGAGGCTAAAAAAATGAAAAAATAAATCTCGTATAACAGAACAGATCGCTTTATTGTCATCGCACAGCGTACAGATAAATCTCAGTGCAACTCCTCAGTGCGCAAATAAAAACACCAGCACACAGCAAAATGACTCAAACACACAAGTATAAAATCAAGTAAGTAGGTAAAAAGTATCGAGTATAAAACAAGAGTAAGAACAGTTTTGATGATATTGTGACCTCTGTTACAAACCTTCAAGGAGTTTTTCTTCCAAAAAGGGTTCTTTGGATGAAAATGGTTCTGATCAGAACTCTTAATCTTACAAATAACTTCAGAAACAAATAGTATAATAACAAAGAAGTCTCTTTATGCTACATAAGGAAAAAAAAGTTTTCTAATTTTTAGATGTAACCGTTGATTTTGTTGAAGTGAACTGTTGGTCGTACGTTTTGTTAAAGCATTTAAAACCAACATCTTTTATTAGCAGAACCCTTAAATATGAAGTTTCTTGGCTATATACACCATATATTATTCTATAAGACTGAAGCTAAAGCTGTGGCCACTGAAAGCACAGTCCTCCCTGGCAGAGGTTTTAAAATGCAGAGCCCGAAACACAAGAAGAGACTGTTGAGGTGTGCAGGACGTCCAGCAGACACCTGTGAGGAGACAGCAGAGGACAGAGCAGCAGATATCACAAACAGCTCACGTGTAAAAGCAACAAAACAACAGCTTAACAATATAAAGTGTATTTTAAGATCAGATGTAAATTCTTGTGCCAGAGGCTTCTAGAGATTGTACCTGTTGTTTCTGTGTGACGGAGGATCAGACGTCATTTTGTCTTTGTGTCGCACGTCGCTTCTGTTCCTGTCGAGCTGCCAAAGACAGAAGACGAACATGGAGACGACATTTTGATTTAACTTCTGTATTTACTTTTCAGCTGATATTTATGGTCACTATTGGACATGAAGTCAGCTCTGTTTGTTTGTTTGTTTGTTTGTTTGCAGAATATATCATAAACACTTAACAAATGAAGTAAGTACATAAATAAATAAATAAATAAATAAATAAATAAAAACTCCAGATGACATCAACACTGAACCAGCTCTGATCTGTGCTGCTCAGCTTGATGACGTTTCACCAGCAGGTGGCGCTGCAGCAACATGATCAATTTAAATGTCTATAACTCAGTTTTAACATTTTGCACAATTCATGTTTGTACAGAGCTGATGTATAAAACACTGTGAGTGCTTGGTGGTTAAAAACATTAACATTATGATACAGAAACATTTTCTGATGCACCAAACCTCTGAGAGATGTAACCATGTTCACCTTTTGTCCAGGTGGTGGCAGTGATGCTGACCATGATGATTAAATACAGTCCTCCAATCACCAGTCGAACAATTTGCCACAGGTGAGGAGCAGCTGGAGGAACTGGAAACATTCACACCATCATCATCACCAGTTACAATAAATGTTCAGGCTTTATTTCTTTGTCTTGGTCCAAACTATATCACTGTTATAAGCACACACAGAAAAACACTTTATCTCAACATGATGCATCTTCTCAACAGAGCTAAGAGACACATGTTTTATGATCTTGTCAAAATCTGGTCAGTGATATGATTTGTGTCAACTGTAGCTACAAGTCAAAGTTTAGCAAATATTCAACATTTAGATCAGTTTTGTCGAAGTAGAAGATGGAGGAGGAGGAGGAGCAAGGGGACAATGATACCAATCACCAAAGTCAGAGGTGGTTGTTGGTCTGTAGGAGCGACTGGAAGACAAAGAAATAATTAATAACTTGGTAAGACTTCAGATCGTCATTGTAGACCTACCCGTGCTTGACGATGGTGTAGGTGAAGTTGAAGTTGTAGTAGTTAGTTTCATCACAGTCGTCATAGTCGTTGTCGGCGGCAGAGTCGTCGTAGTCGTAGTCGGTGGCGATGTCGTAGTTGTAGTCATAGTTGTTGGTGGTGTCTTTGTCTTTTTATCTTGCGAGTGGGGCAGAAAGAAGAATCAGTTCAGTAGGCAATCCCATCAAACTTATCCACAACACATTAATGACCAGTAAAAATCTTAATTTAGAATATCTCCTGTTACATTCTGGTCGACTGGTGGAAATATTACTCTGATTTGTAACTATGGACCATTGAGTTGTATTGAGAGTTTAGATATAACAGCGATTACATTTGTCAATCACCATTTAAAGTCCAGATGGAGACAGTCGATCAAAAAGTTCTTATGTTGAAACGGCTTCAACAAAGAGATTATCCATGACTCTGTTGTAGATTTCTTAAAATGGTGTTATAACTCAGTCATAAGTGTAACGTTAACCTGACTGTGTTGCTTTGCTCGTATCTTTGACAATCCACATCTACACAACAGCAAAATGTCACTGCGGTTAGTTTTGGTGAAGCTCAAGCTGTCATTTTTCCACGAGCTAAATTAAATAGTGTCCAAGCTAAATCAGTGAAAATGTTGTCATCTGACAGCACTTTGAAATAAAATGATGAAAAAGTTAAATTAAATAGTATTGAAGCAACTTGATGAGGTTTTCTAGTTCATGTAAACACACATTGTGTAGCTGTGTGTGATGTGATGGTTTATTCTTGTGGAGATCTTGAATGTGAATCCTGTGAATCTCACATGTTAAAAGGTTTTTCATATTTAACTTACTTGTAAGTTAAGTTTAACTTACTTGTAAGTTAAATATGAGCATACTTGTACTTGCATGCAGAGCATGTCGTGCGCTCGACTTCCTTCATTAGACCACAAACTCACAGGCTTAATTTTAGCACAGTGTCAAAGGTGCCAGTCAGCACTGACTGTAGATCTCTGTATCTGTCTGAATAACTGCTCCTCACGGCTTCATGCTGTTGCTTTTATTTGTCTTTGAGCTCTTTTAGATTTCATCAATGTAAAAACCCTGTTTTATCGTAAAGTTCCTGTTCTTCTTACGTGTTTGTCTTGTTGCTGGTTTAGTCGCAGTTTGAGTTGTTGGTGTTGAGGTTGCTGGAGGTGGAGGTGGAGGTGGAGCCTCGGTACGTTCAGTGTGAGATAGACGACATTTTTACCACAGAGAGATGAAATCAAACAGTCAAACTCAGAAGTATAAAACATCTTTGGCCTTTCTCGACATAAACAGCTGAATGCAGAAGATGTTGTTTCCTCTTTAATTCAGCATTATTTAGCCTTGTATGAACTCACCTGTCTGCAGTAACTTTGTAAAGGAATAACAGACACTTCTCTCTGAGAGTCAGCTGAGCAGACTGACACCACTCATGTATTTACACTAAATAAGCTGCACCCGGAGGCCTGTTAGCTTAGCTTAGCACAGAGACTGGAAACAGAGGAAACAGTTAGCCTGCCTCTGTCCAAAGGTCACAAAATCAACTGACCAGCACCTCTAAGCAGCCGATCACACAGAGACTCGTTGCTAAAAGCACAACTGTCAGATCAGATGTAATTATTGGAAAAAGCCAAGCTGCTCTGAGCAAAGTTCAGAATATTTTAACGTCTAAAAACAGCTGCAGAGAGGAGCTCACAGCAGGCACGTTGAACTACAGGACAACAGTGTTTCTGCTAAGCTAACCAGCTGGCTAGCTGAGCTTCATGTTTAACAGACAGGTATGAAAGTGACATCAATCCTCTTATCTAACTCTCAGCAAGACAATTAAAAAGCTCATTTCCCCAAATCATGAATAATTCTTTAAAATTATTAATTTTTTACTCATGTTTCTCTGTTTCTCTGACTTCTTGTCTCTCACCTCTCTCAGATGTCTCAGCTTCCATCACAGTCAGGTACACAGCAGGTTTTCCATCACAGTAGTAAAGTCCAGAGTCACGAGGCTGCACGTATCTTACAGTCAAAGTCTTGTCCACAGATGGAACATAAAACCATTGGTCTTGTTGTATTTCACCCTCGTCTGTGCTCCATGTTGGAACATGTGATCCTCCAACATCATGAGGACAATTCAGAGTGACAGTGGTCCACTCTGTAGCAACAAGTCTGATTGTTCCTGAACACAACAAACGAAACAAGATACATGTTATGCACCATCATAAAATGATCACTCACGTATCAATCAATTATCCTGGTGATCATTTTAAAGGACATCAAAACAATCTTCAAAGATCATTTGTCAGTATGTTTCAGGTAAAATTATGTTTTTTATGTTTAATTTGCAGCCTGATATAAGTCGTGGTTATTTATATGAGTTATTAAACACTAAAACAAAGTTATTTGAGTAGACCGTCTGAAAAGTGTCTCTTAAGTGCCTTCAGTTAGCTGACATAAATGAGGTCAGTTAGAAACCAGTATTATAATCACTCCTGTGACTCAAACTAGCTGATGGTCCTGTAAGTTCAGATGGATTCAGAACCCAATGATTTGATCCAGTCCTGTCGTTGTCCTTATAGTTGTGTTCTGAACTCCCCCGTCCACCTGAGTTAAAACCATTTTTTAAACAATCTACTTATAGTTATAGTTGTCGTCCTCGGTGTGGACGGCCCTGAATGCAGAAGTGCAACAAAATGCTTCTCTACAGCATCAGGAGTGAATTACTTTCTGCTGCCCGTCCATTGAGGCATGAATTTAAAAGTAAGTCTTCAGTGTTCAAGTTATGAATAATGATAATATTATATCTTGTAATATATAAAGTTGCTAAACATTTAGCTTAGAAACATGATGCTGAAACAAGAAGAGAAAACAAAGTGTGATGTTACCTGATGGGATCACCGTCAGCTCCACAGCTGCTTCATTATTACACAGGTATCTTCCAGAGTCTGAGACGGTAACTCTGCTAATGTGAAGTGATTTATCTGCCTGTGAACTGTATCGTCTGCCTCGGTCAGGAATGAGTTTCTTGTCCCCGTCCTCACCAGCTGTAAGAATGTCAACTCTGTGTCCGTTCGTCTCTCTGCTCCACGTCACTTCACCCTCCACAGAGTGAGGACAAGGCAGAGAGACCGACCTCTTCTCCTCGACTATTTCATGTTTTATTGCTGCAAAAGAACAGAAGTTTTAATAAATATGAAGGTTCACATTTTATTATTTTCATAGAGTTCATTACTGTTGATTTTTCTGATTTAAGTGAGTTTTATCAAATCTGAGTTTAGCAGAAAAACATGTAGCTAACTAACTGATAAGAAGTGTATTTTAACAGGCGAGTGACTGATTAATTTCTAAAAGTTCTTACCTGCAGTGACATTACAGCCCAGAACAAAGACGACCAGGCAGCTGTAGATGTTCACCCTCATCTTCACACAGAAAAGATTCATTTCACAGAGTAAAGTCCGAGCTCTGCTTATGTATAGCATGAGAACAGGAACTGTGTGGTTACTGGCTGGTTTCCTCAAAGACTTCAGTGTCTTTTTATGGTTGATCTGTCACCAACAACCTAAACCCTCCTGGTAGTGGAAAGTTTTAGACTATAGACTATAAGCATCACTAGGCCTCGGTGTAAAGTGC
The DNA here is from genome assembly GCF_040436345.1 of Pagrus major. Classification (NCBI taxonomy): domain Eukaryota; kingdom Metazoa; phylum Chordata; class Actinopteri; order Spariformes; family Sparidae; genus Pagrus; species Pagrus major. The sequence goes on from NC_133217.1 coordinate 951,408, forward strand.
AGCCTGGATTAGATTTTCCTTTAACAGGTCTTTTTGTGGTTGTTGAACACACATTTTCTTTTGTGCATTCATCTTCCACCAACAACAAACACTGTGCTGGAACCAGAAAGTATTCTGGGTTTAGTTGTAGAAGTGGTACAAAGCAATCTATCGATGCTCCTTTTCTTCACCAGGCACCTTTGGCGTCCCACAAGGGTCTCGTCTCGGACCACTGTTGTTAATTATTGCCTACGCACAAATCTTCCCTCAGTGATGGAAAACTCAAATGATACAACAATCACTACAGAGGGACACACTTAGTTGCCTGAATATTTATTAAATGATATTTAATGTGTGATCACATGGGTGCAAAACAATGGAGTGGTATTAATTCCTGGGCAGGCGGGTCTGTAGGCAGACAAGACAAGACAAGACAAAAATAATGCTGGAGTTGACGTCAAACCAGCATCATCCTTCACACCCACGATGTTAAAGGTATAATATGACTTTTAGTGTAAAATGTCACTTTGCTCATACGCTGCCCCCTAGATGTTTGGAGTAGTAATTCAACAGGTGGCCAATTCTTACAATACTGCACCTTCATGATGATGTCATGTTGGAATGATGAATTTTTGGATTTGGTGTTTGTTTTATTTGCTGGTACCCCTCATGTGGTTTTTATTTATTTATTTATTTGACATCTATACCGCTTATAAGTTATTAAAGAAAATTACAAGAGCATACAGATCATATAATTGTTGTTATTTCTAATGTTTTTTTTCCCCGTAATAGACCAGAGTAGATCATTAAAGTAGATATTAAATCCTAAAGGAACAAAAAATATACCTTTGTTTGTCTCACACAGAAAACAAAGAGTAGTTTAGCAGGCTTATTTAGGTTAGCAGACTTTAACTGTGTTAGAAGTATTCAACATTTGTGTAAAATACCCTCCTTCTGTATGAGTTACACCTCTGCTAATGAGGCAAATGTAGTGGATGAGATGATTTTTATCTTCTGTATCACATCTGTTTTCAGGCAGAAAATATCCACCACACCTGCTCCATCATCCTCCAGTGATGTTTAATGGATTTAAAACAGACTACAGCACCAGAACCAGAGGCTCAGCTGCTGGGTCCGGTCCAGCCTGTCCTCATACGCCCCTCACTGGAGTTATGTAATAACTCCACCCGGGCATTAAAGATTAAAAACAACAGTCCCGGCAGCAGGAAGGTTTGATTTAGGACCTTGGACAGTGTGCTGGTGTATTTCTGTAAAACACTTTCCTTTCGTTTCTCGTCTAAACTCATTAAACGCGATGTTGTTTTTAAAATTCTGGACTCGACGTGTTTTTCACTAGAACTGTTTTTTTTCTCTGATAAGCTCTGATTGGTTAATGCGCATGTCAATTACGCGCGGACCCGGGATTCTCTGGTGCTTATTGGTTGCGTCTTCCTGTCCATCAAAACGCGCTGTTTCGATTGGGCCAAATCACCTTTAAAACCCTCTCCCTGCGTCGCCCTCAACGATTGGCTGGCTTGTACCCCAATCGCACTCCCCGAATCCCCCTATTGGATCGTTGTGCGGTCAATCACGCCGTTCTCCGCTGTTATTGGCTGCTCTGCGACAAGTGGGCGGTAATTGTCCGGAATATGCGTTTCCTCGTCTGTCATATGCGAAGCAACGGGAGGGATCGATAGATCGTCCGGAGACACAAACTGAATACAAATACCACTTTTCCGACGGAGGAAATAGCGCATTGCTGTTAATTATACATGATATCAGAGCCCAACACGACCCCGGTACCCGAATGCTACATTTAGCCGCCGTGTTTGTTTAGCTAGCTGTTATCACGTCGCCCCCTGCTCCCCAAACACACCGCCTTTGTGGCGATGAGTACGGATTTACTCTCTGATCTGGACACTCGTTTCTTCGCCGATAACCTCCTGACGAGCGAAGACTGGGGTGAGTGAACATTTAAAGGCCTTTAAACACACATTTGAACGACGCGCAGCTAGCGGGGGTGGGGGTTGATAAGAGGCGTGCGGATGCCCCTGAAGGCAGCAGGGATGTCCCTGAACGCAGCAGCAGCAGCAGCCTCCCCCCACCCGGCGGCGTTAAAATCATTAAACGGTGAAATTGTCGCCCTGTGACATGTTCATCGTCCACACTGAGGGTTTTATTCGTGACAGGAGGTGCTGGACTGTGTTACACGCGGTTACAGGGTGCATGTGTGCATGTGTGCATGTGTGTGCTTCCTCAGTCAGCAGACCCGGATATGTCAGTTTATCTTTAACACAGCGTGACTCCTGCGCCTCCTTTCACTTTGTGTTGGTCTCATTTTAACGTGTTGTGTTGCTGCTTTTCGTGTTAAAGCTCCATCGTGACCTGGCAGGTGAACAAGGCTTTTAACAGGGGTGTTTCTTAGTAAATAAACCCACTCATCTGACTGCAGTTTAGTGCTATAAGTCAATCAGGTGTGGGTCTGTAATTGTCTGATATTGTGTGTCTGTGTGTGTGTTTGTAGACACAATTCACAGGCTTTAACTCAGAAACACAAACGGATGAGTTGATGTGAGGCAGGAAGTTGCTTGTTTTTATTCATTAAGATTGTAAAATGGTGATTTTAAGTGGATGTCTTTTGTTTGAATATTGATATTATGTGATGTGAATTATCTGTAACAGCAAATCTCCCCCCAAAATGTGACAACTGTAAATCACCCCAAACATCGTTTCTGCACTTTGTTCCTCAAAAATAAAACAGTTTTCTTTTCGGCCGATATAAATAAATAAATGCCGACACTGGTATGTCTGTGATACGCCAATATCAGGCTCTTATTCACACTAAAGCATCAAACCTCATTCTAGGATAATGAGCAGCCTGTTAGTAATAATAAGCAAGAAGTCAGGCGATGAGTTAATTTCTTGATTATTAAAACAAATTCATTGACGACTGTTAACTTTATCGTTTCAGTCGTTTTTCTGCAGAAATGCTGGAAACTTTTAATGACTTCAGCTTCTTAAATGTGACAATTTGCTCTTTTTCCTCATCTGTTAAAAGACTATAAACTGGATTATTTTAATGTTTTCTTGCAAAAGATTGAAATTCAGTTTCTCAAATCTGTCCTGAGTAAACCAACTTCCCAAACAAAGCAATAAAAGATCTCTGAAAAAAAGGAAATAAACCAAACATCTCCTTTTTCCTCGTCTCTTAAAAGGCTGTAAACTCAATCATATCAAGATTTTCCAACAAAAGATAAGAAACTAATCAGAAAAACTTCTCCAATCAACCAACTCCAGCTGTATTTTTACAGTGTGGTCTCGGCGCTTTTACTGAGTCTTAATGCGTCCGGCTGCGCTGCCCTGATGTCGTTGGTGCTCTGCAGTCAGGCAATAAACCCAAATAGATTAGATTAGATGAAACTTAAATGACTCCCGAGAGAGAACTGGGTCATCGTAACAGCTCGAGCTACTAAAACCAAGACGTAAAAAAGACAATAGACTTTTACAACCAGAGAACTGAAGCTAATTAAAAGGAACAGTTACACAACTCGCCCTGTTCTTATCAAACAGCTCGTTACCTGCAGCTCCACACTGTGTCTACATCATCACAAACTGAATCACTGTATTTTCCTATTATTTCTGTCAGATCTTCACTTCTCAACAATCTGCAGACTTATGAAATGTGATGATCTTCATTTAGTGCACATAAAAACCACATGGAGCGCCTCGATTCACGCCTGCTCTCTCTGACAGGATGTGGCCTCGGTGTTTGTGTCAGTTTCAAAGTCCAGACTTGTGTTTTTCTCACAGCAACATCATCAAGTCAGGCAAGGCATGATGGGAGAAGTGATGGCAGACCGGGTCGTGGTAGAACCAGTCTGATGGCTTCCTGGAAATGAAGCATAGAAAGAAGTTGACTCCATCAACTACCGCATTGTTTTCACAACTTAGGAATACTTTTGTGTGTGTGGCATTATGATGCTGTGTTATTACTTTAAAGACCGGCTGCACAAGTAGTCGAAATATCACTGATACTGCAACATGGCCGAGTGCAATATCCAAACTGAATCAGATGAATCACTGTTGTGATACGGAGACGCCGCGGCCTTCGGATCATTTCTCTTCGTCTGTTCACACGTGATGTGTTTAAATCCTGTCCGTCCCCACAGATGCCTGCCTGTACCAGTGTGAGAGCATGGAGGAGGGAGAGGACGGAGACTTCAGCCGGGGGCTGAAATACGAACCATCGGTGAGGAGACAAAAAGAGACAATCACTGCTCGCAGCTCTGGTTTCTGTCCGGGGCTGAGAGTGAAACTGATGCATACACTCACACAGTTCACACAGTTCACACAGTTCACACAGTTCACACAGTTCACACAGCTCACACAGCTCACACACTTCACACAGTTCACACAGCTCACACACTTCACAGTGCTCACAGTGCTGAGAGGTGTTCATCCTACAGTCATGTCCTAAAGCTACACATCGTGTTGTCTGCAGCATAAATCAGATCTTTAAACCCTCAGTGAGTTCAGATGACGGGTCAGGTTGATTGTGTGTCAGTTCACTGAGTCACTCACACACAAACACACACACACACACACTCACACACACACACACACTCACTCACTCACTCACTCACTCACTCACTCACTCACAGGTTGACATACTGACTAATCCAGCAGTTGATGTTTGGCCTAATTTTTCCTCGCTCTCCTTCCTCTGCCAACCTCTCGCAGTTTGACAACGACCTCGTCCTCACCCTCGATCCTGACAACCCCACGTCGCCATGGAGACACCTCGACGACAACCTTCTCACAGGTACAGACCAGCCGACCGTGAGCGCTCACCGGGAACCTTAAACCGCCTTCGGTCAGCGTTTTGTTTTCACGCCTCAATCGTCTCTGACATACGAGAGGCCTCTTCCTCAGGCCGCTGGAAAACTGTAGTCGGGTTTTTTAGGGGGATTTTTTTACAAGACGGACCGAGAATCAGACGGAAAGCAGAAGGATTATGTTTTATAAATATACTTTAGTTTCTAGATAGATCATGTTTGACGAGGCAGGTGTTATTTCCTGTTTTCCTCACTGTCGAACCAACAACTTAGTCCGTCTCTAAATACCGTCTGACTTCCTGTCTGTGGCTCTCAGCTCTAAACCCGTCGGTTCCTACTGAAGACGTCAATCTTTAAAAACACCTCACAGATATGTAGTTTGTGGAGGAAACAGTGCGTTTGTTGTGGACTATTTCCAGTTTTAATTATTGCACATTTGGTGCTGTAGTGAGTATTTGAGGCAGCAGGATACTAACAACACTCGTTAGCTGATACTCGGGATGTTAAAGATTAATCACGAATCAATTAATTGCTTAATATTTGCATTCCTGGTTAGTGCAGTCACTGTTGGTTTAGTTTGCACACCAGACTGATCCTTTTAAAAAAGACTAGAGCAGAAACATAAATAATCCTTCCAGATATCACGTTGCTCCGTCTTCTAGATAAATCTGTGTTGAATTTGTCGTGCCGCCCTAAAATATTTCACTAAACTGTCTCCAGGTTGTTAAAGTCTGTCTTCCACTGTGACTGAAGATTGAGATTTATTATCTTTTCAGCACATCTTAAAGGTGCAGTACATGGTTTTGGAAAAGAAACTCAAACTCAGAAAGGCACAATTTACAACATTAACAGATATTGTTGTACATACATTATGGAAAGTGTGTTGTCCTTTGAGTGATGAAGATTTTTCTCTTCCCCAAGACTACAAAGCCACCTTTAAGTCTTGCTGGACGTGTTGCCAGCAGAGATAAAATGAAGCCTTTTGGGACTTAACTTTTTTACTTTGTCGGGTTAATTAATTTACCTGTTTAAGATCAACTCCCTGAGGAGAAAACTAGAATTTTGGGGCGGACTCCGACACAGATATATCAGCTGATATACACACCTGTTTTGCAAATGTTGTTTTTCAAACACTCGTTACAAAGATGTGTACCGGAGGCAGGATGTTTTCCAGTTCAACAATAAACCTTATTGTCCAAAATGACATCAGTGCACTCAGACAGTACCCCAAGCATCTTTTCCTGTGAAACAAAAGTTTTCATGTCGGCCAACATCAGCAGATAGTTTCAGCCGGCTGATATTTCTGTCGGGCTTCAGAGGAAAAACACTTCTTGTGCTGCTAAATTCATGTGTGTTTGTTTTGATGGAGCCGAAGTGAGAACATGATCCCAGCAGCTTTTTTCAAGCATCTTTCAGCCAGGTTTTATCTCACATTCTCTGATTTATTGTTTTTTTCCGGACTTGCAGCTGCTGGTGAGGAAGTTTGTCTTCCACAGAATTTTGTCTTTTCTGTGGAAAATTCCTTAATGTGAAATCACATCACCGCCTCGTTTCAGGCTCCATCTGTTGTAGTCGGTATCGAGCGGACCGAGTTTTGTCGTGGAGCTTTTTGGGAGTCGGTTATTTGTTATCTGCTCTAGCTTTTCTAACTTTTTGCACAAAGATATGATAATTATAAAGGGCCAAGTGATGTGACATTGCACATTTCTCACGGGACGACCCAGAAGCCTTTAAGTCTTTCTCCTAAGTCTTCCATAGACTTCAGGAAAATGCTGTTACTCGTTTAGTTTGTTGGCGTTTTCTCCTCCAGTAAACAGTAAAATGTTTGTCATATAAATAAGTTATTAGCATTATTATTGTTATTAAACCTTGAGAAACGCTTCATGTCTTTGTCTTCATGTCTTTCTGTGTCTCTTCTCTCCGAAGGTGAAACTCCGGTGATAAAAAATGAAATGACCATCACTCAGCCGTTACCGGTCGAGATGTGTAAGTTCTCCACTTTGTTTTTTAAAATCTGTTGAACAGAAACAAATATGTGTTTGTAATTCAGCGGTTTGTTTGTGTGTCCAGTGTTCCAGGTGAAAGCAGAGCCTCCCTCTCCTGCGTCGTCACTCGGGTCCGACTGCTCCGTGTCATCTCCAGACCCACAGGTGTGTTCAAGAAAGACTTTACATACTACATCCTGATTTTTTCACATTAAAAGTCCACCTGTTAAAGGGAAGGCTGTGATACTTTTAATGTGAAATCGCTGGAGAAAATGCTGACTAATCAAGCTGAAGCTGTAAAACCTTCTGTCTTCTCCTCTCCTGTCCAGATCACAGTTAAAGGGGAAAACCCTCCGACTCCTCCCTACATGTACGGAGACGTGCTGTCTCCTCCGCTGGGCGCCATGGAGGTCACCGTGGCGACAACAGCCGTACCTCCACCACAGACGCATCTACAGACGCCGCTGACAACACAGATCCCAGCAGTGATTGGTGGACTACAGACGCAGGCTGCAGGTCGGTGAAGCAGCAGAGTCTGTCTGAATGTGGCAGCAGGTTTAAAGTTGCTGCTGGTGTTTTGTGGTGATTGTGTTCAGCTGACGGCTCATCAGACGACAGAAGCTTTAAGATTTAGTTGGTGTTTTCTTGGCATTAGCTGTGCACACAATATTCCAGTTTAGCCCTAATTCCCAAAAAACCCTAACATGTCATTCATCAGGTCAAAATATGGAAAAATGGAGCGGAAAAAAACACCCATCGGCCCCTCATTGGCGGTCAGACCTAACACTGGCCGATTCCTGGTCGATCTGTGCGTCTCTATAAAGCAGTAAAGGAGAGAAGGAATACAAAGAGTACAATATTTCACTTTGAATTAAAGTGGAATATGTGTATAAAGTAGCATAAAATACTTATTCTGTGCAGAGTAGTTTAGCAAAAAACTACCTGTTCAGATTCCACGACTGCAGCTGGATCAACATCAGGAAGTGAGAGGAGAGTCAGACGGCGGTGTGGACGACAGCAGCTCCTCCAGTCGTTGTGCTCATGCAAATGATTTTGTTTAACCTCACAGAGCTTGAGAGCGTGTACGTGCAAAGGAGAACTGATCATCTGTAAACTTGTATTTGAATAACAAATTTTGAGGTGTGAGCCTGAATCATGTGTTGGAGTATCTGAAAGTGCTGCTGTGTTTCTACAAAGTTGATGTTCTGTGAGGAGACGATCTAACTGTTAATAACGTCTGATGTCTGTTTATCTTCTCCCCTTCAGTTCTGCCGAGTTCGGCCACATTAAAGGCCACCACCATCCTGAACACCAAGCCTCCCATCCAGCCCCGACCGGTGTGTGTCACCACCCTCCCCGTCCCCCAGACCCCCACACCTGCCAAGACCCTCATCCTGCAGGGCCTCCCCTCCATGGACCAGAGCAGACCCGGTAAGAGCTGTTTCTGTGTGTGAACTTAGACACACACACTCATCATCATCATCATCATCATCATCATCATCATCATCATCATCATCATCATCATGTCTTCAGGTAGTTTTTAACCTTCCTGTGTTTTCTCCTCCAGTCGTCTTGTCTCAGTCCGTCTGCCTCGGTTCTGCTCCGGCCATCGTCAAAATGGAGCCCGTCTCTCCGGGCATCCCTCAGCACTGCTCCGGCCCCACGGCGCCGCCCGCCAGCAAACCCATCGTCCCGGCGACGACGACGCTACCCGGCAACAACGGCAACGACATCGATGTGAGTAGGCTAGATGTGCTGACACACACACACACACACACACACTGACCAACCGCAACCAGAAACACCAAAACATGATGAGATGTACCAAACTGCTGAAGCAAACTTACTGATCAAAGAATAAGGAACAACCTCACTGTGGGATTAATGATTTAACTGGACGTCATTAAACATTCAAGGGACGTTTTGTTTTGTTTATATTTTGGCGGACTTGATGCACAATTGTGGAAAAAGTTAATTCCTTTTTTTGATTGTCTGACTGTCCATCGCTAACATTTTAGTCTCGTCTCATTGGTGGAAACAAAACATACATTTCATCTGATTTTAGAATCAAGGATCTACTTTTAGCTCGTCGTCGTCTCGTCTTAGTCATGAAGAAGACTGAAAAAGAAACATTTTTCATGGATGTGATGTCAGTTCGGCCGGTTTGGTAACATCAGACCGAAGCTCACACCTCCTTATATAATGACCCAGAGGGCTCAGCTGTTCTCTTCAGGTTGTTGGATTACATCACACACCTGTTGAACTTGAATCCCCAAACTATCGTCCCCCTTTTCTCTCCTCCTCCCCCTCCTGGTGCAGATGAAGGTGCTGAAGCGGCAGCAGAGGATGATAAAGAACCGGGAGTCGGCCTGCCAGTCGAGGAAGAAGAAGAAGGAGTACCTGCAGAACCTGGAGGCCCAGCTCAGGGAGGCCCAGCAGGAGAACGAGCGTCTCCGGAGGGAGAACCAGGCACTGAGGGAGAGACTGGCTGGGAAAGAGGTGAGGTTACAAAAGGTGAATCAATAAATAAAGATAAATAAGGAAGGAGTGCATGTTCAACCTTCTCACTCTATGAGCTGTGATTAAAGGGAGAATCCTGATTTCCCTGCAGACACACAGACGGGTTCAAAGTACAGCAGCAGCTTGATTAACAACAACAGGTTGAAACAGGAGGAAATGACTCGATGTGGAGAGAGAGCGATGTTAAACCTGTAAAACCTGATGATGGAAATCAGCGTCTTGTGTACGAGCAGCTGAAGTTTCCCTTTCGTGTTTTTCAGGGCAGCGACTCGGCGAGCAACAAGAGAGCCGTG
>NC_133217.1:1283519-1296019 GCF_040436345.1 Pagrus major
AACTGCTTTGGATTAGCTTTAACAGCTCTAACAACAGGTTTGTAGCACCAAAGTGGTGCGTAATGGGAGGTGTGTTCGTCTAGAGGCGGACGGGGGAGAAAAGGCAAGGTCGCACCTGAACGCTGCAACATTTTTCAGCCTCTTTCACAAACCAAATTGAACGGTACAGCTAATTACCATTTGTTCAAAAATGTCACATCAAGCCCCAAGGAAATGGCAAAAAATTAATAGCTGCTGGCCCTGAAACAAATTACTTTAATATTGAAGGGAGAAAATAGTGATTTCATTAGAGGCAAAAGTGAAGTTAATATAGTACAATTTATTTGATGTTGACTGTCTTTGTATGGGAGCAGAATCTAAAAGCATGTTGAGGTCACTCCACAAATCGCCAATTTACCTCTAAAGCTCTTATCCCGAGCTGCTAAACATGACCCGAGTGCAGCGGCAGAATAAACCTCTCAAGCAAACAACTTTACCAACAACCAACAATGAGGAGGTCAAAGGTCGGCGCCTTCAGGGGCTCACACAAAGAGCCGCCGAGACACCGCCGAGGTCCTGCAAGCTGCAGGAACACTCACTGAAGAAAACAACAGCCGTGTGGCAGCGCCGCGTTGATTAAGTTTTAAGTTTAATGTAAAAATTTAATGTACAGCTGTAAATATTTGATCTGCAGCTGAGGACGGAGCTGAGACACCGAACATCAGACGCACACTTTGTTCACCGTCTCTGCAAAAAGGAAGTCATGAGTCAAAACTTTTCAATCTATTTGTCTTATTCCCTCTCATATTGTGAAATTGCTAAATCCAAAACAACCAACAAGCGTTTGTTTTATAACAAAGACCACCGCCGACGACTGAAGAGTTCGAAGAGTTTCTCTGAATTCCTCGAAGGAGGGTCGACGTTGGCCCCCTCCATCAGAAACAGATGTTCCACTTTCTCGCCCTTCAGTTAAAAATCTTTGTTTAGTCACAATTTCCATGTAAGAAAGAAACAACAGACACTTTCTCATCGCAGATGTTTTATAACTTATGAATCACATGTGTAGAAATAGAATTAGCGCTGCTGCACAGATGCAACGTCAAGTAGGTCACTCATCTGAAGCAACAGAGCCCTGACTGAACTCATCGCTCGTTTGATGACTTTAATACATCAAGAGGTTGTTTTTCACTTCCTGTCTCAGAAAACGAATGCGAACGTAATGTTTACCATCCAACATTTCACAGTTATCAAGTAAAACTGTTCAGGAAATCGTCTGATTGAACAGAACATGAGCCTCTCTCCAAATTACAGAGGGTTTTATTTATCCGACCATTATTTCATCTTACTTTTTAACTGTGATCTTCTGGCTGTATCAAATGTTTTAATGACTTCTACTGAGATATAATGAGGGTAGCTGTTGTCATTGTTCTCATTAGTAGTTGTATTGTTGTAGATTAATTGCTTTTTTTGGTTTTCAAAGTTTCTTCGTACTTATTTTACAAGTGTGGACCCGAGGAAGAGGAGCTTCTACCTCGACAGCGGCAAAACAGAGCCTTTCAGCCTCTTTTAGCTCATAGTTTTTTAGTTTTATGGCACGTTTACTGTCGACTTCAGTCCTCCGGCAAATGTTTTCAACAAACAAGCTCTGATAAAGTCACTCAACATTACCTGCTTAGCACAATACAGCAGAAGGACACAGCGACAGAGACTATCTGAGGGATGAAAGTGGAGTTTAGCAGCTAAAGAGCCGGAACATTTTCTCAGGAGTTGGCGGAGACAAAAAGAACAGAGTGAATATTTAACGTACTACAAGGAACTTTAAACAGGTTATGAAACAGTTACAGTTTAATGAATGCCTCTGAATGACCCATAAAAGCAACTTTAAAGGGATCAGTGAGAAGGTTGGGTATATCTGTTTAAGTGTTTTAGTTATTTTTAACACCCGTCACGGGTCGGATTCTGAATTTTCCCCCTTTCATCATAACGCAGTTATTATACTTAACATACCCACAAATACATACATGACCTCAGTGCTATGAGACTGCAAACAACTGTGCTTCATAAAAACAGATTGAGATCTCGAAACAGGAGGCGGTGGTGCTCATACTGCTTTCGTCCACAGGGGGCGCCAGAGTCAACAACGAAGTAAAGTTCCTCGTAGCAGCTTTAACTTACATTCGTCAGGTGAACACGACTTCATCATTCGTTACGGTCGTGTTGCTCTGCTAACATAAAGGTGATAATACTGTATGTCGGGTTTAGCTTAACATTTTTCAGTACCTGGAGTTATAAATAACAAAAACTCAAAACACTCGATTGAAGAACATTTTGTCTGGCAGCTGGATTATTTATTAATTAATCACCGACCCACAACTATGACATATTGATTAAATGTATCTGACATTCAAATAACTGTAACAATTATTTTTTAAATCTATTTTTCTTGAGCTACTTGCCCCAAATACGATCGTCCTGATCGAGAAGTATTTCACTGAAATGCTTCAAATATTGATGACACGCAGCTCATTTTAGAAATATTGATTTTTTTTTAAAATGATAATTAAATTTGAATCTTTTGGACTAAGTTGGTCTTGAGAATCCATCAACACTAACCTCAATCAATAACTGGTACATTTATAGTTAATTAAACTAATAAATAGTTATTTGACTGTAAATTAACAATAAAATGCTTTATAAAACATTTATTAATCACATTTTTATTGTGAAGTTGCAACTAATGTTTATTAACCTTTATAACTGCTTAATAAATGTTTGTTTACGGTCAAATAACTGTTAAGTAATATGTATAGTTTTACCCAGAATCCCTTTGAGACACAACAAGTAAAACTGAGATGTAAAATAATAACTGAATGACATCAACCATCAATAAAACTGTGACAGGGTTTTTCCCTCTGCCCTCTGCTCCGACCTGACTCCGTGTTTCTGAAGAAGAAAAGAAAAAACGATGTTCTCGAATAACTGTTTCACTTGGAATTTGAGTAGTAAATTCCTGCGGTGGCATCGTTTAAAACGCATTAAGACGACGCATATTTCAGGATTACTGCACTGGCTGGAGTGTAAAATACAGTTTCCAAGAAAGAGAGAGAAGAAAACGAGCGCTCGTCGTCTCCGAGCTGGCAGGTGAGGAGATTCTGAGGTTGGAAAATCTTCATCGAAACCAGATGAAACTTTCGAAGGTCTTATGCAATGAGACCGACTGCTGTTTACTGCATGTGGGAGTGTAAGAAAACCACCAATTCTTCCTCGAGTCCGCTTAATCACACACTCGCAGCGAAACACATGTGCATGACCTAATGAACCAGCCAATAACGAGTGTGTACAAGCTCGTCAAACGGTGCGGTTTTCTCGCCGCGGTTTTATTCTCCGTCCAAAAAAGCTGCTGGCAGACATCTGTGCATTCGAACAGTGGACACACGTGAGCGCAGCCTGATGTGCTTCAATTACAAACGTTTTCGAGAAAATCTTTTCTAAAAGACGCTTCGCAGCCGAGGCGGGACGAGGCTCCCCGTGAGGTCAAGACTGTGTTTAAAAAAGGAAATGTTTAAAGAGGACAGCTTGTCTTTGTGTGAGAATAAAAACTCTATCAAAGGTCTGGATTTTTCCATGAATGCCTCAAGTTACTGAAGGTTCATTCAGCGATTTTTAAAAAATTTTTACTTGAAAAAAGGCCACTGCCCATTTGATTTGTAATCTGGCCACAAGCAAAGCATTTATGCGGATGAAAAGGACTTCACTTGGCTCAGAAATATCATTAAATGTTAGTTTGGTTCTTTTTTAATTGGCAGAATAAGAATCAGACTCTTCTGATTTCTTTTCTGTCCAGACTTCCATCTCTCGAAAACACAATCACATTTTTTAACATGCATGAAATCAACAAATTATTATTTTTAATATGACAAGATTGAAAAACATAGTTTGAAAAAAAATAATGATAATTATAATTATAAGATCCAGTGTGGTTGAAAATGTGACTTTAGATTCTTGGCTTCTACGTTTAACATGAGGAAAGTTACAGATTATAGCTCGTGAAGCCTTTTAGTGATGATATGATTTGAAGGAGACCTCATTTCCAGTCATAGTCGTGGCAGAAGAGGTATTTCAAGCCAAACCTTGATGTTTCTGAAGCCTGACCAAGTGTTTTCTGTGGCTCAACCTAAAAACTGAACTCAAACAAACGTAAAGAAACGAACAGCTCGAACTTATCTCAAGTTTTGCAGGATTATACTTAACTAACATTTATTCTGGAGAGAACAAGAATTTGAAGAAACATGGCGTCTGAAGTGATACGTATGATACTGAGTCTACTGCCTTAATAAAGAATAAAAACCAGCTGTGAGCTTCCTGTTTCACAGTTCAACCATCTCTCCTCCGTCACATCTCAGGTGAAGAGCACTCGGCAATTAAATTCTTACAAGCTCATATTTCTGTCGGTGAAGCGTTGGTTGTTGTCTGTTAACGATATTTAGATTAACTGACCAGTTTAAAAGACAAAAGTGTCTCCTCTGAAAATCACTTTCATTCAGACACACGCCAGAGACTAACTATTAACTGTGACAGCACAGAAACACTGAACCTGCAGCGATACGAACATCTCCGACACGCTACATCTGAATAATGAAACAATAAATCAATCAATGAAAACCTGCCGCTGAGTCAGCTGCAAGACTCAACGAGAAGTCAGCTTCAGAGAGACACGCCTCCTTTCTGAAGCCTCGGATTTAAGGACGCGCGCGCACACACACACACACACACACACACACACACACACATGCACACTCTTTCTTTTGTAATAAAGCGTCAGTTAATAAGAGATGGATTTTTGTTGGCCGAGCCGGGTGGAGACGGAGGAAGACGCTCTGGCTGCCAAATCAGTGTTTTCACAGCCTGAATCACAGCTTACCACTGATACTGGCCCAGGGAGGAGCACACACACACACACACACACACACACACACCCAACAACAAATTAAACTGGATACCGAAAGAGTGATATGTGTGCACGTGCATACGCAGAGACACAAACAATCGCCCACACACACACACACACACACACACAAAACAATACATGTGTATTACAACATACACACTAATAAGTGACTTAAATCTGCAGCACACACGCCGGCATATACAGTTTATACAGACACACACACACACACACACACGCGCGCAAAGCAGATATGCATGAAGCCACACACACACACACACACACACACACACACACACACCAAGAAGCAGACAGGACACACACAAAATCGCACAAATGCAGACAGTCACACACACACACACACACCTGCATTTCTTTCTTTCCGTCTCGCCTCATTCTTCAACACACTACACACACACACACACACACACACACACACACACACACACACACACACACACACACACACACACACACACACACACACACTCTAAACAGTTCACATTGAGTGGAGAAGAACAACAGTCGCCATCAGAAGGCCTTCTTCTTCTTCTTGGAGCAAAATATCTCCCTGTCTCTCTCTCTTTCTCTTCCCATTCTCTATGTACCTCTCTCGCCCTCTCTCTCTCTCTCTCTCTCTTTCTCTCTCTCCCCCTCTCAATCACTCCTCCGGTGCAGTTTGGGCTGTTTCCATGGCAACGCGCCGAGTCCCATGGTCGCTGGAGGGAGAGAGCGCTACCCCGCTCGTCCTGCCCAAAAAAACGAAAAAGAGAAAAAAAAAAAAAAAAAAAGAAAAAAAAAATCTGCTAAACACTCCTTCAAACTGTGGACTCTCATATCTGTGTGTGTGTGTGTGTGTGTGTGTGTGTGTGTGTGTGTGTGTGTGTGTGTTTTTATTTCTCCCCAATGATTGGAGTAGCAACCAAAAAACACCAATTTCAGTCTGTCTGCCTTCGTCTTTGTCTTCCTGAGACGCAGACACAGACGCTCCTGAGCCGCTTTAAGATATTGATGATTATAGATTATTGATCTGCACACACACTCTCAGCCTCACTCTGGGTCATTACGCACATCATTACTGTAATTACACGCAGTCGGTCGAGTCTTATCGAAGCGCAGTTTGATTGATTATCAGTATTTTTGGCGCCACGCTGATCAAATCTACATTTTTTAGGAGCTTGACGTGAACGTTTCGATCTGATTTTTACAAGTTTTCATTACGAACGTGTCTTTTTTCTGTTCACACACAAACAAGAGGAAAATCCTGGTATTATTATGAATGGTTAACGAGTTTTTAGCTTGAAAATTGTGAACATTTTTTATCAAAGAGGGGGGAAAAGAAAGGGACAGCGTGTTGTCTCCGGGGGATTAATTAAGGAGAATGTCTTTAAAAACCCTCAAGAGTTCATATCAAACCGGTGATTAAGTGATATTACGGATGATTTTATATATAAAAATGAATATTAAAATGTTAATGCCTCTTTCCAGGCATGTAAGGAAGGAAGGAAGAATAAAAGAAATATAAAAAAAAGACAGATAAATAAAAAAAAAGAAAGAAAGAAAAGGAGGAGCAGGTTGTTTCTGTGGCGGCAGATCGTTCGCTTCATTTCTATTCATTCAACAGGCAGCCTGAGAGGAGAGAGACGAGGTGAGAGTAATGAGAGAGGCTGCGAGGAGGAAAAAAAGATGGAGAGAAGAGATACACAAGGAGGGAGAGGAGGAGGAGGAGGAGGAGGAGGAGGAGGAGGAAGATGACTGGAGAATAGAAGTGAAGATTGGTAGAGAGGGAGGAAGACGGCGGTAAAGACGAAACGTTTGATTTGATTTGAGGAAGGCGAGGAGGAGATGGATATGAATGGAGGACGATAAAAAGGAAAAGAAAAATGAGGAAGAAAAGGAAGAAGAATAACCTCTGTCTTCCTTTTCTTCAGGGAGGAAAAGGAAGAGTGAACGAGGACAGAGGACAGAGGACAGGAGGAGGGGCGGAGGAGAAGGAAAAAAATGAAGGGTGAGAAGGAGAAGGGAGAAGTGAGGAAGGAAAAGCAGGATGAGGGAAGGTGGGGAAGAGAAGGAGGAAGAAGAGGAAGGTAGCATGGAGGAAAAGAAAGAAAATAGGAGAGAGGAAAGAGGTGAAGAAGAAGAAAAAGGAGAAGAGAAAGAGAAGTGAGGAAGAGGAAGAAGACAGGAACAAATGAGAAAACAAAAGGAGGATGAGGAAGAGAAGTGAAGAATTGTGGAGGAAAGATGGAGGAAGAAGAGGAGTAGGGGGACAATAAAAAAGGAAACAAAATGAGGAAGAAAGGGAAGAGGAAAAGGTGTGTAGAAGCAAAGGTTGACAGGGAGAAGGAAGACAGGAAGAAATGACAAAACGAAGGAGAGTAAATAAGGAAAGGTAGAAGAAAGGGAACAAAATAGAAGAGAGGAAAGAGAAAATGGGCGTAGAATAAGAGAAGGAGGATGAGGAAGAGAAGTGATGAATTGTGGAGGAAAGGTGGAGGAAGAAGAGGAGCAGGGGTGAAGAAACAGAGGAATGATTAAATGATGAAAAAGAAGAATGGAAGGATGTAAAGGATGAAGAAGAGGATGGGAGGAGGAAAAAGGAAGAGGTACACCCTCTTCTTCCTTTTCTTTAGGGAGGAAATGGAAAAGGGGGTGAAGAGGAAGAAAAAAGGAAAGTTTAGAAGAAGAAAGGGGAGGAAGAAGGAGGAAGACGGGAAGAAATGAAAAGGAAAAAGGAAAAAGAGGATGAGGTAGCAAGTAAGTGAGGAAAGCTGGAGGAAGAAGAGGAGAAGGTGTGAAGAAACAGAAGAAATGTTCTTCTGTAGGTGGTTTGGAGGAAAAGGAAGAGTAAAAGAAGAGACAGGAAAAGGAAAAAGGGGTGAAGAAGATGACAAAAGAAAGAAGGAATGAGAGTCAAGAAAGCAGAAGGAGGTTGAGGTAAAGAGAAAGTAAAGAAAGCTGGAGAAAGGAAGTGATGAAGAAAGAGAGAGTGGTGAAAACAACGTTTCAATGGAAGAAAACGATATTAAAATGGTTAAAAAGAAAGAGAAGGGAAAGAAGTAAAGGATGAAGAAGAGGAAGAGGAGATGGAGAGAGGACGGATGACAGGAAAAGCAGAATCGAAAAGGAGGAGGAAGACGGGCAGAAATGAGAAAGGAAAACGAAAAGGAGGATGAGATAGAAGAAAGAAGGAGGAAGATGAGGGGGGATAAAGTGAAGATTGCTGAGAAGGAGGAAGTGCTGAAGAAAAAGGGAGCAGAGATGGCGGTAAAGGATAAAGAAGATGAAGAGGATAGGAGGAGGAGATGGAGATTTAGGGAGGGCGATAAAAAAGGAAGAAAGAAAAATGAGGAAAATAAGGGAAGAAATAGAATAGGCAGAATAAGAAGGTGGCTGGGAGGAAAAGGAAGACTAGACAAAAAGATAGGTGAGGAAAAAAGGATGAAGAAGAAGAAAACAGAAGGACGAGGAAGACGAGAAGAGACGAGGAAGTTAAAGGAAAGGGAGGATGAGGTATAGAAGAAGAGGAGTAAAGGAGAGGAAGGTATGAAGGAAAAGAGACAGATGAGAAAGAGAAAGAGTCAAGATAAGGAAAATGAAAAGTGAGGGAGGAGATGAAAGGAGGAGGAACCGGAAAGACAAGAGAGGAAAAAAAGGGAGGAAGAAGAAGAAGACAGCTGTGAGAGTCCTCCCTCCTTCCTCTCCTCCTCTTCCTCCCTTCTCATTTTGTATTCTCTCCTCTTCATCTCCTCTCTCCGTCACTATTCTCCTGCTTTTGTCTCCTAATCTTCACCCTTTTTATTTCCTCCCCCTCTTCCTCCCCCTCTTCCTCCCTCCCTCCTGCGTCCTCCCGCAGCGTCTGTTTGTTTGTACATCAATAATTCCTGGTGACAAACGTCGGCCTTTTCATCGCTCACATGCCAACCTGAAGCCTGACACGCTCACTTTCTTTTTTCTTTTTGTATTTCGCCTTTTTCTTTTCCTGTGAAACGAGCGGTTACTACGACAGGTAGATGTCGAGTTCCTGTTTCTGTTGTCTGTTCAGTTAAATACTCCCTCCTCCTCCTCCCCCCGCCGGAAACAATCAGACAGAGATTGATTCAAAAAAGATGAAATAAAAATTGAACTTCACCGAAAAGTAAAAAAATGATTAAATTAACACATATATTTCTGTAAGTCTGCTGATGTAACTCCAACGCTGACAGTCTGGTTGGAGAGTTAGCTCGTTTTTTTAAAATTTCTCTTTAAGTGTGAGGCGACAGATCCCGTCTTTAAGGTTCAGGTACGACAGCTTAAGACTTGAAAATCAAAAGCTGGACATTAATCAGTCTGTAACAGGACAAGAGTTCACTTTTCTGCAAACTACAGGTACGGCCAAGTTTGACCTGGATGGATTCGTACCGTGTTGACATCAGACTTTCACATCAGGAGGCGGAGGTGGACAGCGGTGGAGTTAGCTGCCAGGCAACGGGCGACCACAGTGCGAGTCTGTGTTTTGGTTTTTCTAAGCGTGACACCGCTGGATAGTATTTTTTTTTTGGACAGCTTGAGATATGACAGGAAATGTGGATGAGAGAGGGGCGGCAGAGGACGAAGCCTCTGCACATGGGTCACAGAGCTGGGGACATTTTCCGCCATGTTTGTGGTGACCAAAACATTTATTTTAAGCCAAACCATGATGTTTTTCTAACCCTAATCAAATGGCTTAACGTAAAACAGAGCATAAGCACAGAGAGAAAAAGAAAATTCAACCTAAACAAACAGAAAGTTGCGACTGATGTGTGGTTTTGCAGAAACGTACAGAGCTGACACTGCGATACTCTGGTCTCCTGTCAGATTTCATGTGGGATTAAACAGCTCAACCATCGTCGTCCCTCACATGAAATAAATTACACCTCGCTTTGTTTCCATCTTCCTCCAAACATTGCTCATCCCACCTCTCATCTCCCCATCGCGGTTAATCCCCAGCCCGTTAGCTATCTGACTGACCACAACAGAAAGGTAACAGCTGGTGGAGTCTAAAATAAAGACGATAGAAAAAAATATACTCTCCTGGATGTTTTACCGTGTCAGTTTTCCTGTTAGCCTGAGAAAAATGTGCAGATTTGTTCACTTTCTTTTGGAGTAAAGCATGAATATTAAAAGTTTCAGTGGTGATAATAAAGTTTATTGTTGCCTCCGTTACGTACGTATCTTTGTCACGAGTGTTTGATTTGAGGGATAATCCAGTAGATGTGTTTTTATGTATATTTTCTGTTTGTGTATATATCAAAAAAAGAATATCGGCCGATAAATCAAGTATCAGTCAGGCTCATCCACGGTCACACTCGTCCTCCAGGGGTCACTAATGTGCAACACCAACGACAACAGGATCCCTCACCGGCTTCCCCTGCCTGGAGCTACACCCCAGATCTCTGTGATGGTGAGGAACTTTGATCCTGAGCCTTTGATTGTGTCCAAAAAATGTGATTTTTTAAGAGGTTGCATGTTTACAGAGTAGATCAGAATGTACGCAGAATGTTTTTGTGTTATTAAAGAAGCCGTCTGTGAGGAAATGTGTTTATTCAGAACAAGAAGACGGCATAACGGTGGAGAGAAGGTGCTGCAGGTGAGCCGTCTCTCCTCCGTGAGACTGAAAACTCTTCAGGAAACTGTGTGTGTGTGTGTGTGTGTGTGTGTTCGGCCTTGAAGCTGTAAGTGTGTGGGTGACTGCAGACACACTGCTACATGTGTGCACGTTGTGTATCATTAACTGTAAGAGTGTGTACGTGTGTGTGTTTGTGTGTCCCTCCCACTTGTGATAGTAAAGAGAACAAGTGACATCCCATCAGCACCCTTCACCACAACCACCCCCCCCCCCCTCCATCTACACACACACACACACACACACACACACACACACACACACACACACACACACACACACACACACACACACACACACACACACACACACACACACACACACACTGAGAAGCTGCAGCCAAGCAGAGAAAATAGTTTGGCTGCACATCCTGTACTGCTTGTTTAAGCTCCACACTGAGAAACACCAAACTCTCTCTGTTTCTTTGTCTCACTGTCTCTTTTTCACTCCATTTTGTTTCTCTTTGTCCCGCTTTCTTTCACACACTTTACTTTCTCACACACTTTCTCACACACACACACACATGCACACACACACACACACTGCTCTCCAATGTGGACAAAGCCTTCATTCAGTGGAGGTTTTGGTCAAGCGGCTCGGCCTGCTGGTGAAGCTCAACAATGAGACCGAGGAGCTGATCCAGATCTGACTGACTGACTGGTTCTTGTTTTTTTTACCTGGTTTACGGGATGTTTTTGGTGGTTTTTGTTTGTTTGTTTTCCAACTTGACTGACTGATTTTCAGTTTGACAGACTGATTGAGTCTTCAGGGTAAAGACGACAGATTTAGAAAGTGGTTTGACTTGTTTACGGGCTGATTCGGTGCGGCTGCAAAAATGCGAACGAGGTGTGTTTCCAGTAACGAGGCTACACCGAGTTGGTTGGTTGATTACCAACTGTCATGATTGGTTTCTTGACTGACTGGTTATCAAGTCTCACATATTAATAATCAGATTTAGGGTCATACCTCAGTTTGTTGGCCATCGCCCATGTTTGACTGACTAGTTTTCATGTTTGCTGATGAACTCATCTTTAGATACGGAGGGCTGATGTCTTGTTTAAGTTGACTGACTGATTCTTTTTTCACATTTTTTTACTGACTGGTGTGACAAATCAATTTCAAAATTATCTGGGCTGATTTTTTTTTATCATCACTAACCGGTTTCTTGTTTTCCTGACTGTTTTTGGGGGGTTTACTGACTGTATGGAAAAGCTGCTCAGTTTTTATGTTTGCTTCTTGAGGTTTTTTCAGCTCTGACTGACTTTGACTGAACCTTTTTATGTTTACCGCCTGGTTTTTCAGTTGGACAAAACCAATGGTCAGATTTAGATGAAAACTTTAAGGCTGAAGTCGGTTTGCGGACTGTTTTTTGATGAGCAGGTTGACATGTGACTGCTTCTTTGGTTTTCCAGTCCAACAAATAAATATTCTGATTTTGACTTTTTGTGACTGGCTCTACGGTTTGAATCATGTTATTTAAAGTTTTACTGACTGGTTTACTGATTAATTTGATGTTACTGACTGTTTTTTGTGGTAGCTGATATTTTGGTTGAGGCTGACTGACTGAACTTCAGATTTCTGGGGCTCAGTTTGTCAATACAATTTTTCAGATTTACTGAGCGACTGGTTTTAAGGTTTCACTCACATCATTTGAACTTTGACTGACCGGTTGACTGACTGACTTGACGCGGCTGACTTGTTTTTGGCTGGCTGACACCGTCGTTGAGGCTGACTGACTGAATTTCAGATTTTCAGGGCTCAGTTTTGTCACCACTGTTTTTCAGATTCACTGACTGGCTGTTTTGCTGCCTGTTCGAGTCTCCGTGATGAAAGTTTAGAGAACAATGCAGGACGTTTACTGCCAGACTGTGATGCAATCTGTGTGTAAGTATGTGTACGTGTGTGTGCGCAGCCGCTTAATATGATGCAATT
>NC_133217.1:3511019-3528519 GCF_040436345.1 Pagrus major
ATTCGGTCAAAAGACGACCGTAACCCTAACCCTAACCCTAACCCTAGCCCTAACCCTAACCCTAACCCTAACCCTAACCCTAGCCCTAACCCTAACCCTAACCCTAACCCTAACCCTAGCCCCAGCCTTAAGGCAGTCTCATGAAACATTGTACCTTTTCACTAAAATATTCACCAAAAATACAAATTTCACCGGAATCCAATGGGAACTGCTGTGTCTCGTTCAGCCAGTATAGGACCACATTTGGGAGCGATTTCGAGTCAATCGGTCCAAAGACCTGGAAGCTATTGAAAAAATGGGCTGAGGTTTTCATGAAAAATGGCCACTTTTTTCTTTAAAATATTCACCAAAAATACAAATTTCAACGGAATCCAATGGGAACTGCTCTCCCTCGTTCAGCCAGTAGAGGACCACATTCGTGCCGAATTTCGAGTCATTCGGTCAAAAGACGACCGTAACCCTAACCCTAACCCTAACCCTAGCCCTAACCCTAACCCTAACCCTAACCCTAACCCTAACCCTAACCCTAGCCCCAGCCTTAAGGCAGTCTCATGAAACATTGTACCTTTTCACTAAAATATTCACCAAAAATACAAATTTCACCAGAATCCAATGGGAACTGCTGTGTCTCGTTCAGCCAGTATAGGACCACATTTGGGAGCGATTTCGAGTCAATCGGTCCAAAGACCTGGAAGCTATTGAAAAAATGGGCTGAGGTTTTCATGAAAAATGGCCACTTTTTTCTTTAAAATATTCACCAAAAATACAAATTTCAACGGAATCCAATGGGAACTGCTCTCCCTCGTTCAGCCAGTAGAGGACCACATTCGTGCCGAATTTCGAGTCATTCGGTCAAAAGACGACCGTAACCCTAACCCTAACCCTAGCCCTAACCCTAACCCTAACCCTAACCCTAACCCTAACCCTAGCCCCAGCCTTAAGGCAGTCTCATGAAACATTGTACCTTTTCACTAAAATATTCACCAAAAATACAAATTTCACCGGAATCCAATGGGAACTGCTGTGTCTTGTTCAGCCAGTATAGGACCACATTTGGGAGCGATTTCGAGTCAATCGGTCCAAAGACCTGGAAGCTATTGAAAAAATGGGCTGAGGTTTTCATGAAAAATGGCCACTTTTTTCTTTAAAATATTCACCAAAAATACAAATTTCAACGGAATCCAATGGGAACTGCTCTCCCTCGTTCAGCCAGTAGAGGACCACATTCGTGCCGAATTTCGAGTCATTTGGTCAAAAGACGACCGTAACCCTAACCCTAACCCTAACCCTAGCCCTAACCCTAACCCTAACCCTAACCCTAACCCTAGCCCTAACCCTAACCCTAACCCTAACCCTAACCCTAGCCCCAGCCTTAAGGCAGTCTCATGAAACATTGTACCTTTTCACTAAAATATTCACCAAAAATACAAATTTCACCGGAATCCAATGGGAACTGCTGTGTCTCGTTCAGCCAGTATAGGACCACATTTGGGAGCGATTTCGAGTCAATCGGTCCAAAGACCTGGAAGCTATTGAAAAAATGGGCTGAGGTTTTCATGAAAAATGGCCACTTTTTTCTTTAAAATATTCACCAAAAATACAAATTTCAACGGAATCCAATGGGAACTGCTCTCCCTCGTTCAGCCAGTAGAGGACCACATTCGTGCCGAATTTCGAGTCATTCGGTCAAAAGACGACCGTAACCCTAACCCTAACCCTAACCCTAGCCCTAACCCTAACCCTAACCCTAACCCTAACCCTAACCCTAGCCCTAACCCTAACCCTAACCCTAACCCTAGCCCCAGCCTTAAGGCAGTCTCATGAAACATTGTACCTTTTCACTAAAATATTCACCAAAAATACAAATTTCACCGGAATCCAATGGGAACTGCTGTGTCTCGTTCAGCCAGTATAGGACCACATTTGGGAGCGATTTCGAGTCAATCGGTCCAAAGACCTGGAAGCTATTGAAAAAATGGGCTGAGGTTTTCATGAAAAATGGTCACTTTTTTCTTTAAAATATTCACCAAAAATACAAATTTCAACGGAATCCAATGGGAACTGCTGTGTCTTGTTCAGCCAGTATAGGACCACTTTTGGGAGCGATTTCGAGTCAATCGGTCAAAAGACGACCCTAACCCTAACCCTAACCCTAACCCTAGCCCTAACCCTAACCCTAACCCTAACCCTAACCCTAGCCCCAGCCTTAAGGCAGTCTCATGAAACATTGTACCTTTTCACTAAAATATTCACCAAAAATACAAATTTCACCAGAATCCAATGGGAACTGCTGTGTCTCGTTCAGCCAGTATAGGACCACATTTGGGAGCGATTTCGAGTCAATCAGTCCAAAGACCTGGAAGCTATTGAAAAAATGGGCTGAGGTTTTCATGAAAAATGGCCACTTTTTTCTTTAAAATATTCACCAAAAATACAAATTTCAACGGAATCCAATGGGAACTGCTCTCCCTCGTTCAGCCAGTAGAGGACCACATTCGTGCCAAATTTCGAGTCATTCGGTCAAAAGACGACCGTAACCCTAACCCTAACCCTAGCCCTAGCCCTAACCCTAACCCTAACCCTAACCCTAGCCCTAACCCTAACCCTAACCCTAACCCTAACCCTAGCCCCAGCCTTAAGGCAGTCTCATGAAACATTGTACCTTTTCACTAAAATATTCACCAAAAATACAAATTTCACCGGAATCCAATGGGAACTGCTGTGTCTCGTTCAGCAAGTATAGGACCACATTTGGGAGCGATTTCGAGTCAATCGGTCCAAAGACCTGGAAGCTATTGAAAAAATGGGCTGAGGTTTTCATGAAAAATGGCCACTTTTTTCTTTAAAATATTCACCAAAAATACAAATTTCACCGGAATCCAATGGGAACTGCTGTGTCTTGTTCAGCCAGTATAGGACCACATTTGGGAGCGATTTCGAGTCAATCGGTCCAAAGACCTGGAAGCTATTGAAAAAATGGGCTGAGGTTTTCATGAAAAATGGCCACTTTTTTCTTTAAAATATTCACCAAAAATACAAATTTCAACGGAATCCAATGGGAACTGCTCTCCCTCGTTCAGCCAGTAGAGGACCACATTCGTGCCGAATTTCGAGTCATTCGGTCAAAAGACGACCGTAACCCTAACCCTAACCCTAACCCTAGCCCCAGCCTTAAGGCAGTCTCATGAAACATTGTACCTTTTCACTAAAATATTCACCAAAAATACAAATTTCACCAGAATCCAATGGGAACTGCTGTGTCTCGTTCAGCCAGTATAGGACCACATTTGGGAGCGATTTCGAGTCAATCAGTCCAAAGACCTGGAAGCTATTGAAAAAATGGGCTGAGGTTTTCATGAAAAATGGTCACTTTTTTCTTTAAAATATTCACCAAAAATACAAATTTCAACGGAATCCAATGGGAACTGCTGTGTCTTGTTCAGCCAGTATAGGACCACTTTTGGGAGCGATTTCGAGTCAATCGGTCAAAAGACGACCGTAACCCTAACCCTAACCCTAACCCTAGCCCTAACCCTAACCCTAACCCTAACCCTAACCCTAGCCCCAGCCTTAAGGCAGTCTCTGAAACATTGTACCTTTTCACTAAAATATTCACCAAAAATACAAATTTCACCGGAATCCAATGGGAACTGCTGTGTCTCGTTCAGCCAGTATAGGACCACATTTGGGAGCGATTTCGAGTCAATCGGTCCAAAGACCTGGAAGCTATTGAAAAAATGGGCTGAGGTTTTCATGAAAAATGGTCACTTTTTTCTTTAAAATATTCACCAAAAATACAAATTTCACCGGAATCCAATGGGAACTGCTGTGTCTCGTTCAGCCAGTATAGGACCACATTTGGGAGCGATTTCGAGTCAATCGGTCCAAAGACCTGGAAGCTATTGAAAAAATGGGCTGAGGTTTTCATGAAAAATGGTCACTTTTTTCTTTAAAATATTCACCAAAAATACAAATTTCAACGGAATCCAATGGGAACTGCTGTGTCTTGTTCAGCCAGTATAGGACCACTTTTGGGAGCGATTTCGAGTCAATCGGTCAAAAGACGACCGTAACCCTAACCCTAACCCTAACCCTAGCCCTAACCCTAACCCTAACCCTAACCCTAACCCTAGCCCCAGCCTTAAGGCAGTCTCATGAAACATTGTACCTTTTCACTAAAATATTCACCAAAAATACAAATTTCACCAGAATCCAATGGGAACTGCTGTGTCTCGTTCAGCCAGTATAGGACCACATTTGGGAGCGATTTCGAGTCAATCGGTCCAAAGACCTGGAAGCTATTGAAAAAATGGGCTGAGGTTTTCATGAAAAATGGCCACTTTTTTCTTTAAAATATTCACCAAAAATACAAATTTCAACGGAATCCAATGGGAACTGCTCTCCCTCGTTCAGCCAGTAGAGGACCACATTCGTGCCGAATTTCGAGTCATTTGGTCAAAAGACGACCGTAACCCTAACCCTAACCCTAGCCCTAACCCTAACCCTAACCCTAACCCTAACCCTAGCCCCAGCCTTAAGGCAGTCTCATGAAACATTGTACCTTTTCACTAAAATATTCACCAAAAATACAAATTTCACCGGAATCCAATGGGAACTGCTGTGTCTTGTTCAGCCAGTATAGGACCACATTTGGGAGCGATTTCGAGTCAATCGGTCCAAAGACCTGGAAGCTATTGAAAAAATGGGCTGAGGTTTTCATGAAAAATGGCCACTTTTTTCTTTAAAATATTCACCAAAAATACAAATTTCAACGGAATCCAATGGGAACTGCTCTCCCTCGTTCAGCCAGTAGAGGACCACATTCGTGCCGAATTTCGAGTCATTCGGTCAAAAGACGACCGTAACCCTAACCCTAACCCTAACCCTAGCCCTAACCCTAACCCTAACCCTAACCCTAGCCCTAACCCTAACCCTAACCCTAACCCTAACCCTAGCCCCAGCCTTAAGGCAGTCTCATGAAACATTGTACCTTTTCACTAAAATATTCACCAAAAATACAAATTTCACCGGAATCCAATGGGAACTGCTGTGTCTCGTTCAGCCAGTATAGGACCACATTTGGGAGCGATTTCGAGTCAATCGGTCCAAAGACCTGGAAGCTATTGAAAAAATGGGCTGAGGTTTTCATGAAAAATGGCCACTTTTTTCTTTAAAATATTCACCAAAAATACAAATTTCAACGGAATCCAATGGGAACTGCTGTGTCTTGTTCAGCCAGTATAGGACCACATTTGGGAGCGATTTCGAGTCAATCGGTCCAAAGACCTGGAAGCTATTGAAAAAATGGGCTGAGGTTTTCATGAAAAATGGCCACTTTTTTCTTTAAAATATTCACCAAAAATACAAATTTCAACGGAATCCAATGGGAACTGCTCTCCCTCGTTCAGCCAGTAGAGGACCACATTCGTGCCGAATTTCGAGTCATTCGGTCAAAAGACGACCGTAACCCTAACCCTAACCCTAACCCTAGCCCTAACCCTAACCCTAACCCTAACCCTAACCCTAGCCCTAACCCTAACCCTAACCCTAACCCTAACCCTAGCCCCAGCCTTAAGGCAGTCTCATGAAACATTGTACCTTTTCACTAAAATATTCACCAAAAATACAAATTTCACCGGAATCCAATGGGAACTGCTGTGTCTCGTTCAGCCAGTATAGGACCACATTTGGGAGCGATTTCGAGTCAATCGGTCCAAAGACCTGGAAGCTATTGAAAAAATGGGCTGAGGTTTTCATGAAAAATGGCCACTTTTTTCTTTAAAATATTCACCAAAAATACAAATTTCAACGGAATCCAATGGGAACTGCTGTGTCTTGTTCAGCCAGTATAGGACCACATTTGGGAGCGATTTCGAGTCAATCGGTCCAAAGACCTGGAAGCTATTGAAAAAATGGGCTGAGGTTTTTATGAAAAATGGCCACTTTTTTCTTTAAAATATTCACCAAAAATACAAATTTCAACGGAATCCAATGGGAACTGCTCTCCCTCGTTCAGCCAGTAGAGGACCACATTCGTGCCGAATTTCGAGTCATTCGGTCAAAAGACGACCGTAACCCTAACCCTAACCCTAACCCTAGCCCTAACCCTAACCCTAACCCTAACCATAGCCCTAACCCTAACCCTAACCCTAACCCTAGCCCCAGCCTTAAGGCAGTCTCATGAAACATTGTACCTTTTCACTAAAATATTCACCAAAAATACAAATTTCACCGGAATCCAATGGGAACTGCTGTGTCTCGTTCAGCCAGTATAGGACCACATTTGGGAGCGATTTCGAGTCAATCGGTCCAAAGACCTGGAAGCTATTGAAAAAATGGGCTGAGGTTTTCATGAAAAATGGCCACTTTTTTCTTTAAAATATTCACCAAAAATACAAATTTCAACGGAATCCAATGGGAACTGCTGTGTCTTGTTCAGCCAGTATAGGACCACATTTGGGAGCGATTTCGAGTCAATCGGTCCAAAGACCTGGAAGCTATTGAAAAAATGGGCTGAGGTTTTCATGAAAAATGGCCACTTTTTTCTTTAAAATATTCACCAAAAATACAAATTTCAACGGAATCCAATGGGAACTGCTCTCCCTCGTTCAGCCAGTAGAGGACCACATTCGTGCCGAATTTCGAGTCATTCGGTCAAAAGACGACCGTAACCCTAACCCTAACCCTAACCCTAGCCCTAACCCTAACCCTAACCCTAACCCTAACCCTAACCCTAGCCCCAGCCTTAAGGCAGTCTCATGAAACATTGTACCTTTTCACTAAAATATTCACCAAAAATACAAATTTCACCGGAATCCAATGGGAACTGCTGTGTCTTGTTCAGCCAGTATAGGACCACATTTGGGAGCGATTTCGAGTCAATCGGTCCAAAGACCTGGAAGCTATTGAAAAAATGGGCTGAGGTTTTCATGAAAAATGGCCACTTTTTTCTTTAAAATATTCACCAAAAATACAAATTTCAACGGAATCCAATGGGAACTGCTGTGTCTTGTTCAGCCAGTATAGGACCACATTTGGGAGCGATTTCGAGTCAATCGGTCCAAAGACCTGGAAGCTATTGAAAAAATGGGCTGAGGTTTTCATGAAAAATGGCCACTTTTTTCTTTAAAATATTCACCAAAAATACAAATTTCAACGGAATCCAATGGGAACTGCTCTCCCTCGTTCAGCCAGTAGAGGACCACATTCGTGCCGAATTTCGAGTCATTCGGTCAAAAGACGACCGTAACCCTAACCCTAACCCTAACCCTAGCCCTAACCCTAACCCTAACCCTAACCCTAGCCCTAACCCTAACCCTAACCCTAACCCTAACCCTAGCCCCAGCCTTAAGGCAGTCTCATGAAACATTGTACCTTTTCACTAAAATATTCACCAAAAATACAAATTTCACCGGAATCCAATGGGAACTGCTGTGTCTCGTTCAGCCAGTATAGGACCACATTTGGGAGCGATTTCGAGTCAATCGGTCCAAAGACCTGGAAGCTATTGAAAAAATGGGCTGAGGTTTTCATGAAAAATGGCCACTTTTTTCTTTAAAATATTCACCAAAAATACAAATTTCAACGGAATCCAATGGGAACTGCTCTCCCTCGTTCAGCCAGTAGAGGACCACATTCGTGCCGAATTTCGAGTCATTTGGTCAAAAGACGACCGTAACCCTAACCCTAACCCTAGCCCTAACCCTAACCCTAACCCTAACCCTAACCCTAGCCCCAGCCTTAAGGCAGTCTCATGAAACATTGTACCTTTTCACTAAAATATTCACCAAAAATACAAATTTCACCGGAATCCAATGGGAACTGCTGTGTCTTGTTCAGCCAGTATAGGACCACATTTGGGAGCGATTTCGAGTCAATCGGTCCAAAGACCTGGAAGCTATTGAAAAAATGGGCTGAGGTTTTCATGAAAAATGGCCACTTTTTTCTTTAAAATATTCACCAAAAATACAAATTTCAACGGAATCCAATGGGAACTGCTCTCCCTCGTTCAGCCAGTAGAGGACCACATTCGTGCCGAATTTCGAGTCATTCGGTCAAAAGACGACCGTAACCCTAACCCTAACCCTAACCCTAGCCCTAACCCTAACCCTAACCCTAACCCTAGCCCTAACCCTAACCCTAACCCTAACCCTAACCCTAGCCCCAGCCTTAAGGCAGTCTCATGAAACATTGTACCTTTTCACTAAAATATTCACCAAAAATACAAATTTCACCGGAATCCAATGGGAACTGCTGTGTCTCGTTCAGCCAGTATAGGACCACATTTGGGAGCGATTTCGAGTCAATCGGTCCAAAGACCTGGAAGCTATTGAAAAAATGGGCTGAGGTTTTCATGAAAAATGGCCACTTTTTTCTTTAAAATATTCACCAAAAATACAAATTTCAACGGAATCCAATGGGAACTGCTGTGTCTTGTTCAGCCAGTATAGGACCACATTTGGGAGCGATTTCGAGTCAATCGGTCCAAAGACCTGGAAGCTATTGAAAAAATGGGCTGAGGTTTTCATGAAAAATGGCCACTTTTTTCTTTAAAATATTCACCAAAAATACAAATTTCAACGGAATCCAATGGGAACTGCTCTCCCTCGTTCAGCCAGTAGAGGACCACATTCGTGCCGAATTTCGAGTCATTCGGTCAAAAGACGACCGTAACCCTAACCCTAACCCTAACCCTAGCCCTAACCCTAACCCTAACCCTAACCCTAACCCTAGCCCTAACCCTAACCCTAACCCTAACCCTAACCCTAGCCCCAGCCTTAAGGCAGTCTCATGAAACATTGTACCTTTTCACTAAAATATTCACCAAAAATACAAATTTCACCGGAATCCAATGGGAACTGCTGTGTCTCGTTCAGCCAGTATAGGACCACATTTGGGAGCGATTTCGAGTCAATCGGTCCAAAGACCTGGAAGCTATTGAAAAAATGGGCTGAGGTTTTCATGAAAAATGGCCACTTTTTTCTTTAAAATATTCACCAAAAATACAAATTTCAACGGAATCCAATGGGAACTGCTGTGTCTTGTTCAGCCAGTATAGGACCACATTTGGGAGCGATTTCGAGTCAATCGGTCCAAAGACCTGGAAGCTATTGAAAAAATGGGCTGAGGTTTTTATGAAAAATGGCCACTTTTTTCTTTAAAATATTCACCAAAAATACAAATTTCAACGGAATCCAATGGGAACTGCTCTCCCTCGTTCAGCCAGTAGAGGACCACATTCGTGCCGAATTTCGAGTCATTCGGTCAAAAGACGACCGTAACCCTAACCCTAACCCTAACCCTAGCCCTAACCCTAACCCTAACCCTAACCCTAACCCTAGCCCTAACCCTAACCCTAACCCTAACCCTAACCCTAGCCCCAGCCTTAAGGCAGTCTCATGAAACATTGTACCTTTTCACTAAAATATTCACCAAAAATACAAATTTCACCGGAATCCAATGGGAAATGCTGTGTCTCGTTCAGCCAGTATAGGACCACATTTGGGAGCGATTTCGAGTCAATCGGTCCAAAGACCTGGAAGCTATTGAAAAAATGGGCTGAGGTTTTCATGAAAAATGGCCACTTTTTTCTTTAAAATATTCACCAAAAATACAAATTTCAACGGAATCCAATGGGAACTGCTGTGTCTTGTTCAGCCAGTATAGGACCACATTTGGGAGCGATTTCGAGTCAATCGGTCCAAAGACCTGGAAGCTATTGAAAAAATGGGCTGAGGTTTTTATGAAAAATGGCCACTTTTTTCTTTAAAATATTCACCAAAAATACAAATTTCAACGGAATCCAATGGGAACTGCTCTCCCTCGTTCAGCCAGTAGAGGACCACATTCGTGCCGAATTTCGAGTCATTCGGTCAAAAGACGACCGTAACCCTAACCCTAACCCTAACCCTAGCCCTAACCCTAACCCTAACCCTAACCCTAGCCCCAGCCTTAAGGCAGTCTCATGAAACATTGTACCTTTTCACTAAAATATTCACCAAAAATACAAATTTCACCAGAATCCAATGGGAACTGCTGTGTCTCGTTCAGCCAGTATAGGACCACATTTGGGAGCGATTTCGAGTCAATCGGTCCAAAGACCTGGAAGCTATTGAAAAAATGGGCTGAGGTTTTCATGAAAAATGGCCACTTTTTTCTTTAAAATATTCACCAAAAATACAAATTTCAACGGAATCCAATGGGAACTGCTCTCCCTCGTTCAGCCAGTAGAGGACCACATTCGTGCCGAATTTCGAGTCATTCGGTCAAAAGACGACCGTAACCCTAACCCTAACCCTAACCCTAGCCCTAACCCTAACCCTAACCCTAACCCTAACCCTAGCCCTAACCCTAACCCTAACCCTAACCCTAACCCTAGCCCCAGCCTTAAGGCAGTCTCATGAAACATTGTACCTTTTCACTAAAATATTCACCAAAAATACAAATTTCACCGGAATCCAATGGGAACTGCTGTGTCTCGTTCAGCCAGTATAGGACCACATTTGGGAGCGATTTCGAGTCAATCGGTCCAAAGACCTGGAAGCTATTGAAAAAATGGGCTGAGGTTTTCATGAAAAATGGCCACTTTTTTCTTTAAAATATTCACCAAAAATACAAATATCAACGGAATCCAATGGGAACTGCTCTCCCTCGTTCAGCCAGTAGAGGACCACATTCGTGCCGAATTTCGAGTCATTCGGTCAAAAGACGACCGTAACCCTAACCCTAACCCTAACCCTAGCCCTAACCCTAACCCTAACCCTAACCCTAACCCTAGCCCTAACCCTAACCCTAACCCTAACCCTAACCCTAGCCCCAGCCTTAAGGCAGTCTCATGAAACATTGTACCTTTTCACTAAAATATTCACCAAAAATACAAATTTCACCGGAATCCAATGGGAACTGCTGTGTCTCGTTCAGCCAGTATAGGACCACATTTGGGAGCGATTTCGAGTCAATCGGTCCAAAGACCTGGAAGCTATTGAAAAAACGGGCTGAGGTTTTCATGAAAAATGGCCACTTTTTTCTTTAAAATATTCACCAAAAATACAAATTTCAACGGAATCCAATGGGAACTGCTGTGTCTTGTTCAGCCAGTATAGGACCACATTTGGGAGCGATTTCGAGTCAATCGGTCCAAAGACCTGGAAGCTATTGAAAAAATGGGCTGAGGTTTTCATGAAAAATGGCCACTTTTTTCTTTAAAATATTCACCAAAAATACAAATTTCAACGGAATCCAATGGGAACTGCTCTCCCTCGTTCAGCCAGTAGAGGACCACATTCGTGCCGAATTTCGAGTCATTCGGTCAAAAGACGACCGTAACCCTAACCCTAACCCTAACCCTAGCCCTAACCCTAACCCTAACCCTAACCCTAGCCCTAACCCTAACCCTAACCCTAACCCTAACCCTAGCCCCAGCCTTAAGGCAGTCTCATGAAACATTGTACCTTTTCACTAAAATATTCACCAAAAATACAAATTTCACCGGAATCCAATGGGAACTGCTGTGTCTCGTTCAGCCAGTATAGGACCACATTTGGGAGCGATTTCGAGTCAATCGGTCCAAAGACCTGGAAGCTATTGAAAAAATGGGCTGAGGTTTTCATGAAAAATGGCCACTTTTTTCTTTAAAATATTCACCAAAAATACAAATTTCAACGGAATCCAATGGGAACTGCTGTGTCTTGTTCAGCCAGTATAGGACCACATTTGGGAGCGATTTCGAGTCAATCGGTCCAAAGACCTGGAAGCTATTGAAAAAATGGGCTGAGGTTTTCATGAAAAATGGCCACTTTTTTCTTTAAAATATTCACCAAAAATACAAATTTCAACGGAATCCAATGGGAACTGCTCTCCCTCGTTCAGCCAGTAGAGGACCACATTCGTGCCGAATTTCGAGTCATTCGGTCAAAAGACGACCGTAACCCTAACCCTAACCCTAACCCTAGCCCTAACCCTAACCCTAACCCTAACCCTAACCCTAGCCCCAGCCTTAAGGCAGTCTCATGAAACATTGTACCTTTTCACTAAAATATTCACCAAAAATACAAATTTCAACGGAATCCAATGGGAACTGCTCTCCCTCGTTCAGCCAGTAGAGGACCACATTCGTGCCGAATTTCGAGTCATTCGGTCAAAAGACGACCGTAACCCTAACCCTAACCCTAGCCCTAACCCTAACCCTAACCCTAACCCTAACCCTAACCCTAGCCCCAGCCTTAAGGCAGTCTCATGAAACATTGTACCTTTTCACTAAAATATTCACCAAAAATACAAATTTCACCGGAATCCAATGGGAACTGCTGTGTCTCGTTCAGCCAGTATAGGACCACATTTGGGAGCGATTTCGAGTCAATCGGTCCAAAGACCTGGAAGCTATTGAAAAAATGGGCTG
Organism: Pagrus major; assembly: GCF_040436345.1. NCBI lineage: Eukaryota > Metazoa > Chordata > Actinopteri > Spariformes > Sparidae > Pagrus > Pagrus major. Next base: position 3,523,417 of record NC_133217.1, read on the forward strand.
AGGTTTTCATGAAAAATGGCCACTTTTTTCTTTAAAATATTCACCAAAAATACAAATTTCAACGGAATCCAATGGGAACTGCTGTGTCTTGTTCAGCCAGTATAGGACCACATTTGGGAGCGATTTCGAGTCAATCGGTCCAAAGACCTGGAAGCTATTGAAAAAATGGGCTGAGGTTTTCATGAAAAATGGCCACTTTTTTCTTTAAAATATTCACCAAAAATACAAATTTCAACGGAATCCAATGGGAACTGCTCTCCCTCGTTCAGCCAGTAGAGGACCACATTCGTGCCGAATTTCGAGTCATTCGGTCAAAAGACGACCGTAACCCTAACCCTAACCCTAACCCTAGCCCTAACCCTAACCCTAACCCTAACCCTAACCCTAGCCCTAACCCTAACCCTAACCCTAACCCTAACCCTAGCCCCAGCCTTAAGGCAGTCTCATGAAACATTGTACCTTTTCACTAAAATATTCACCAAAAATACAAATTTCAACGGAATCCAATGGGAACTGCTCTCCCTCGTTCAGCCAGTAGAGGACCACATTCGTGCCGAATTTCGAGTCATTCGGTCAAAAGACGACCGTAACCCTAACCCTAACCCTAACCCTAGCCCTAACCCTAACCCTAACCCTAACCCTAACCCTAGCCCCAGCCTTAAGGCAGTCTCATGAAACATTGTACCTTTTCACTAAAATATTCACCAAAAATACAAATTTCACCGGAATCCAATGGGAACTGCTGTGTCTCGTTCAGCCAGTATAGGACCACATTTGGGAGCGATTTCGAGTCAATCGGTCCAAAGACCTGGAAGCTATTGAAAAAATGGGCTGAGGTTTTCATGAAAAATGGCCACTTTTTTCTTTAAAATATTCACCAAAAATACAAATTTCAACGGAATCCAATGGGAACTGCTGTGTCTCGTTCAGCCAGTATAGGACCACATTTGGGAGCGATTTCGAGTCAATCGGTCCAAAGACCTGGAAGCTATTGAAAAAATGGGCTGAGGTTTTCATGAAAAATGGCCACTTTTTTCTTTAAAATATTCACCAAAAATACAAATTTCAACGGAATCCAATGGGAACTGCTCTCCCTCGTTCAGCCAGTAGAGGACCACATTCGTGCCGAATTTCGAGTCATTCGGTCAAAAGACGACCGTAACCCTAACCCTAACCCTAACCCTAGCCCTAACCCTAACCCTAACCCTAACCCTAACCCTAGCCCTAACCCTAACCCTAACCCTAACCCTAACCCTAGCCCCAGCCTTAAGGCAGTCTCATGAAACATTGTACCTTTTCACTAAAATATTCACCAAAAATACAAATTTCAACGGAATCCAATGGGAACTGCTCTCCCTCGTTCAGCCAGTAGAGGACCACATTCGTGCCGAATTTCGAGTCATTCGGTCAAAAGACGACCGTAACCCTAACCCTAACCCTAGCCCTAACCCTAACCCTAACCCTAACCCTAACCCTAGCCCCAGCCTTAAGGCAGTCTCATGAAACATTGTACCTTTTCACTAAAATATTCACCAAAAATACAAATTTCACCGGAATCCAATGGGAACTGCTGTGACTCGTTCAGCCAGTATAGGACCACATTTGGGAGCGATTTCGAGTCAATCGGTCCAAAGACCTGGAAGCTATTGAAAAAATGGGCTGAGGTTTTCATGAAAAATGGCCACTTTTTTCTTTAAAATATTCACCAAAAATACAAATTTCAACGGAATCCAATGGGAACTGCTCTCCCTCGTTCAGCCAGTAGAGCACCACATTTGTGCCGAATTTCGAGTCATTCGGTCAAAAGACGACCGTAACCCTAACCCTAACCCTAACCCTAACCCTAGCCCTAACCCTAACCCTAACCCTAACCCTAGCCCCAGCCTTAAGGCAGTCTCATGAAACATTGTACCTTTTCACTAAAATATTCACCAAAAATACAAATTTCACCAGAATCCAATGGGAACTGCTGTGTCTCGTTCAGCCAGTATAGGACCACATTTGGGAGCGATTTCGAGTCAATCGGTCCAAAGACCTGGAAGCTATTGAAAAAATGGGCTGAGGTTTTCATGAAAAATGGCCACTTTTTTCTTTAAAATATTCACCAAAAATACAAATTTCAACGGAATCCAATGGGAACTGCTGTGTCTTGTTCAGCCAGTATAGGACCACATTTGGGAGCGATTTCGAGTCAATCGGTCCAAAGACCTGGAAGCTATTGAAAAAATGGGCTGAGGTTTTCATGAAAAATGGCCACTTTTTTCTTTAAAATATTCACCAAAAATACAAATTTCAACGGAATCCAATGGGAACTGCTCTCCCTCGTTCAGCCAGTAGAGGACCACATTCGTGCCGAATTTCGAGTCATTCGGTCAAAAGACGACCGTAACCCTAACCCTAACCCTAACCCTAGCCCTAACCCTAACCCTAACCCTAACCCTAGCCCTAACCCTAACCCTAACCCTAACCCTAGCCCCAGCCTTAAGGCAGTCTCATGAAACATTGTACCTTTTCACTAAAATATTCACCAAAAATACAAATTTCACCGGAATCCAATGCGAACTGCTGTGTCTCGTTCAGCCAGTATAGGACCACATTTGGGAGCGATTTCGAGTCAATCGGTCCAAAGACCTGGAAGCTATTGAAAAAATGGGCTGAGGTTTTCATGAAAAATGGCCACTTTTTTCTTTAAAATATTCACCAAAAATACAAATTTCAACGGAATCCAATGGGAACTGCTCTCCCTCGTTCAGCCAGTAGAGGACCACATTCGTGCCGAATTTCGAGTCATTCGGTCAAAAGACGACCGTAACCCTAACCCTAACCCTAGCCCTAACCCTAACCCTAACCCTAACCCTAACCCTAACCCTAACCCTAGCCCCAGCCTTAAGGCAGTCTCATGAAACATTGTACCTTTTCACTAAAATATTCACCAAAAATACAAATTTCACCGGAATCCAATGGGAACTGCTGTGACTCGTTCAGCCAGTATAGGACCACATTTGGGAGCGATTTCGAGTCAATCGGTCCAAAGACCTGGAAGCTATTGAAAAAATGGGCTGAGGTTTTCATGAAAAATGGCCACTTTTTTCTTTAAAATATTCACCAAAAATACAAATTTCAACGGAATCCAATGGGAACTGCTCTCCCTCGTTCAGCCAGTAGAGCACCACATTCGTGCCGAATTTCGAGTCATTCGGTCAAAAGACGACCGTAACCCTAACCCTAACCCTAACCCTAGCCCTAACCCTAACCCTAACCCTAACCCTAGCCCCAGCCTTAAGGCAGTCTCATGAAACATTGTACCTTTTCACTAAAATATTCACCAAAAATACAAATTTCACCAGAATCCAATGGGAACTGCTGTGTCTCGTTCAGCCAGTATAGGACCACATTTGGGAGCGATTTCGAGTCAATCGGTCCAAAGACCTGGAAGCTATTGAAAAAATGGGCTGAGGTTTTCATGAAAAATGGCCACTTTTTTCTTTAAAATATTCACCAAAAATACAAATTTCAACGGAATCCAATGGGAACTGCTGTGTCTTGTTCAGCCAGTATAGGACCACATTTGGGAGCGATTTCGAGTCAATCGGTCCAAAGACCTGGAAGCTATTGAAAAAATGGGCTGAGGTTTTCATGAAAAATGGCCACTTTTTTCTTTAAAATATTCACCAAAAATACAAATTTCAACGGAATCCAATGGGAACTGCTGTGTCTTGTTCAGCCAGTATAGGACCACATTTGGGAGCGATTTCGAGTCAATCGGTCCAAAGACCTGGAAGCTATTGAAAAAATGGGCTGAGGTTTTCATGAAAAATGGCCACTTTTTTCTTTAAAATATTCACCAAAAATACAAATTTCAACGGAATCCAATGGGAACTGCTCTCCCTCGTTCAGCCAGTAGAGGACCACATTCGTGCCGAATTTCGAGTCATTCGGTCAAAAGACGACCGTAACCCTAACCCTAACCCTAACCCTAGCCCTAACCCTAACCCTAACCCTAACCCTAACCCTAGCCCTAACCCTAACCCTAACCCTAACCCTAACCCTAGCCCCAGCCTTAAGGCAGTCTCATGAAACATTGTACCTTTTCACTAAAATATTCACCAAAAATACAAATTTCACCGGAATCCAATGGGAACTGCTGTGTCTCGTTCAGCCAGTATAGGACCACATTTGGGAGCGATTTCGAGTCAATCGGTCCAAAGACCTGGAAGCTATTGAAAAAATGGGCTGAGGTTTTCATGAAAAATGGCCACTGTTTTCTTTAAAATATTCACCAAAAATACAAATTTCAACGGAATCCAATGGGAACTGCTGTGTCTTGTTCAGCCAGTATAGGACCACATTTGGGAGCGATTTCGAGTCAATCGGTCCAAAGACCTGGAAGCTATTGAAAAAATGGGCTGAGGTTTTCATGAAAAATGGCCACTTTTTTCTTTAAAATATTCACCAAAAATACAAATTTCAACGGAATCCAATGGGAACTGCTCTCCCTCGTTCAGCCAGTAGAGGACCACATTCGTGCCGAATTTCGAGTCATTCGGTGAAAAGACGACCGTAACCCTAACCCTAACCCTAACCCTAGCCCTAACCCTAACCCTAACCCTAACCCTAACCCTAGCCCCAGCCTTAAGGCAGTCTCATGAAACATTGTACCTTTTCACTAAAATATTCACCAAAAATACAAATTTCACCAGAATCCAATGGGAACTGCTGTGTCTCGTTCAGCCAGTATAGGACCACATTTGGGAGCGATTTCGAGTCAATCGGTCCAAAGACCTGGAAGCTATTGAAAAAATGGGCTGAGGTTTTCATGAAAAATGGCCACTTTTTTCTTTAAAATATTCACCAAAAATACAAATTTCAACGGAATCCAATGGGAACTGCTGTGTCTTGTTCAGCCAGTATAGGACCACATTTGGGAGCGATTTCGAGTCAATCGGTCCAAAGACCTGGAAGCTATTGAAAAAATGGGCTGAGGTTTTCATGAAAAATGGCCACTTTTTTCTTTAAAATATTCACCAAAAATACAAATTTCAACGGAATCCAATGGGAACTGCTCTCCCTCGTTCAGCCAGTAGAGGACCACATTCGTGCCGA